>NW_024412400.1:40753821-40806745 GCF_014898765.1 Herpailurus yagouaroundi | reverse complement strand
AGGGAGTCAGATCCGCTGCCGGAGGTTTGGCTCCGCAGAAGCGCAGAGTTGGGTGTTTGCGGGGAGTCAGCAAGTTCCCTGGCAGGAACTGGTTCTCTTTGGGATTTTGGCTGGGGGGATGGGCGGGGGAGATGGCGCTGGCGAGCGCCTTTGTTCCCCACCAAACTGAGCTCTGTCGTCCGGGGGCTCAGCAGCTCTCCTTCCCTTTGTCCTCCAGCCTTCCCGCTTTCTGAGCAGAGCTGTTAATTTATGACCTCCCAGTCGCTAAGTCGCGCTTGCTGTCGGAACACAGTCCGTCAGGCCCCTCCGCTTTTTGCAAGCCAGACTCGAGGGCTCTGCTTGGCCGGCGAGCCGCCCCTCCGCCCCGGCTCCCTCCCGCCAGTCCTTGGAGCGCGCACCGCCTCGCCGCCCTTCCTACCCTCTTCTGTGGGCCTCTCATCTGCGCTTGGCTTCAGCGACTCCGTTCTGCTAATCCTCTGGCGGTTTTCTGGGTTATTTAGGCAGGTAGGTTAGGTGGAATCTAAGTGATCAGCAGGACGCGCGGTGAGCCCAGTGTCCTTCTACGCCGCCATCTTCCCTCTCCCAATTTCCCTTTACCTTTTTAAAGAGATAGCCTGGTGTAATTGTTAAATTTCTGCTATGCACTTAAGTCTAATCTGCTGCTGTTGGACTAGTTCCTTTTATGTACCTCTCATAATCTTCCACATGTGGTGAGTATTTTTACAGTCATTTTACAGGCAAGAACAATGGGTTTTAGAGAGGTTTTTCAGTCTTTCAATCAGCAACTAATAAGTGCTACATAAGGGATTTGAGCCAAGACAGACCGATGTGAAATCTGCTTGTCCGCTACAGTGAGTCACATGGTTCAATCAATCACCCATTCATCCGTTCTTGAGAGGGACAAATATTTTTAAGTATTGAAACATCCACTTGCCTGCTGATTGACAAAGATTTTTTTTTTGATCGAAAGCTTTAGTGGGGATTATTTATGGTAATTAAAATATTGAAATTTTTAAATGATCCTGAAGAATTAAATTTATTCTTTAATTGAGGAGCTAAGTCATAACATGAAGATAGAAGATTGATAAGTGATAAATAGATCAGGTAGATAGATAGATAGATAGATAGATAGATGATAGATAAATGATAGATGATAGATGACAGAGAAACAGAGGTGACATTTAGAGTGACTGCTATGACAATCCAGGGAACAGATGTGTTCATGAAAGGAAATTGCCCAATATGATACCTCTTCCAGAGACTTCAGTAAACATTTAAATTACTTCATAGCATTAATTACTTTTAACATTATTTTTGAATATATCATCATTTGTGACTATAAGGAAGCGCAGATTTTATTAGGTTGATATTTAGTACTTATTAGATGCCAAGCATGATCCTAGATGTTAGAAATACAAAGATGAAAAATAAATGAAATGAAACAAAGCAAAACCATGATTCCTGCCTTCATGAAGATTTCAGCTTAATAAGAAAGACATATGTGTAATAAAGAAATAATCATGCAAATGACAGTGGAGTCACAATTTTCTTAAGGGTTATGAGGGAAACATAACAGTACATTTTAAGTAAAGATGATGGGCAGGGAGATATTTTGTTTATTTATTTATGAGAGAGCACATGCTTGTGTCTATGAGTGAAAGCCAGGGAGGGGCAGAGCAAAAGAGAGAGAGAGAGAGAGAGAGAGGTTGAGAGAGCGCAAATCCCAAGCAGGCTCTACACTCAGTGTGGAACCCGATGTGGGACTTGTACTCAGAACCCTGGGATCATGACCTGAACCGAAATCAAGAGTCGGTTTCTCAACTGACTGAGCCACCCAGGTGGGGCAGGGAGGCATTTTAAGTTGGGAAGTTATATTTAAACACAAAACTGAAAGAGTATAAAAAATTAAAGGGCCAGGAAGAACATTCCATGCAGAGGAAGCTACCTGTGAGAAAGCTCCTGAGACAGGAGACTGGAGGAAGGCAAATAATGGTAGAGAGAAGTGAGACTGCTTGGGTGGGTATGAATTAAATTCAACAAGGCCTAGGATTAAATATTTACAGGCTTTCCTCCTCTTCCACCTACTATTTGCAAAGAACGCTCTAGATGCTAGGAATATAATACTTAACCTACTAGAGTCCCTGCCCTCATGGGCTTCTATTCCAGTGGAAAAGAAAAAGATGATAAAATGATATATGTAGGTGATATGTGATGTGAAGAAAAGTACAGCCAGTTAACATACTGGACAAACATGGCCAAATTACAGCCAGTGGGTCAAATGTCACCCATGGCCTGACTTTGTACAACCACAAGCTAAGACTGTTCTTTATATTTTAAAAGTGTTATACAAATAATAATAATAAAAAAATATGCAACAGAGACTATATGTGGCCTGTGATACCTAAAATATTTACTACCTTGCCCTTTGCAGAAGGTATTTGCCGACATGACCCCTGGGTTACAGAGAGGCAGGGAATACCATTTTTGATTGTGTAGTGAAGGAAGTCATCCCTGGTGTTTCGGTAAAGACCTCTCTGGGGCAAGAGAGTATCTTTTCTCCTATCAGATGATCTGCATTAGAGACAGAGGGAATGGCTAGGACAAGGATGCTGAGAGAGGAGTGGGCACAGAGAAGCGAATAAACCAGTGATACTTCAGCAGTGATGGAGATTTCATAGATGAAGACGGGAAGAGTAGTATGTTTGGCTTTATCAAGATTTTCTATATTATTCCAAGCATGGTGGGAAGCCTTTGAATGGTTGACAGCAGAGAAGTCATATGATCCAGTGAAATGTTTAGGTGAACAGCTGTGTGGAAAAGAGCCTCCAGGGGCCAGGGTGGAAGCAAAGAGTTTGGCCAAGAGGCTTTCGTGACTGTGGAGAGAGGAGTGATGGTGGCTAGTCTAGGGTGGTCAAACTGTTGAAAAGTTAGGAAGTGAGCAGTTGTTGGATTCATGCGATATGTTTTAATTAGAGCTGATAGAATTTCATTATGAGTTAAATGTGAGAGATGAGAGAAAATATAGTAAGTATCAAAGGAGTTTTGCTATAAAGGGGAGTAGAAAAATATGAAGTGCCTGTTAGGGGCCATGGGATCATGGTATTTATTATTTTATGATTCCATTCTATTTACTTTATTCTGTTCTATTTTATTCTATTTTATTTTGAAGAAAGTTATTAAGGGATACCTGGGTGGTTCAGGTGGTTAAGCGTCTGATTTATGATTTCAGCTCAGGTCATGATCTCATAGTTCGTGAGATTGACCCCCGCCATTGGGATGGGCCCTGACAGGTGAAGCCTGCTTGGGATTCTCTCTCTTTCCCTCTCTCTGTCTCTCTCTCTTTCTCTCTGCACCGCCCCCTCTCAAAATAAATAAACATTAGAAAAAGAAGATATCTAGTAAACATGTTTGGTAGCTGGTGAGACTGGCTCTGTGCAGAGAAGAAAAAATTAATTTGAAGGAGAGAGGGGAGATATTTCTAAGGGTTGAATTCTTCAGTAGGTAGGTAGAGATAGAACCTATTAAAAAATCAGTGGTTTATCTTAATTAATGGCCCAGGCAGTTCATCTGTTTTAATTGAAGAGAAGGCAGAATGCATATATGCATGTGCTTATTGATAGTGGGAAGATGGAAAAGGTAACATATTGATTATTTTATTTCTGTGAATTTCTAAGCAAGGTCATTAGCCGAATGGGGGGGGGGGGGTGAAGATAGTGTTAGCGGTAAAAGCAAGGAAAAATGTGAAATGCGTAGTTTGTAGGAGGGAGTGAGAATTTGCTAGCAGCAGAAGATAGATAGTATTACTATAAGGATATCAGGATATCAGCAATTAAGAATATTTTTCTGAGGTAACACTAACAAAACACTTGTTTCCCAGATAAATTTAAATTTGTGTCCTTAACACTCGAAAGCTACCTTTGCAAGGAGTAGCTGCTAGCTGCGTGTGGCTGTTGAACACGGGAACCATGAATAGCGCGTGTTGTTTGCATGCAAGTGTATGTGCGCTCACTTCACGTGTTACGGGCAGGCAGGATTTCACGCATATAGCATGTATGTTGCATTGTATTTTCAATTGCATATATGAGACTGTTTTGCACCAGACTAAAACTTTAGACTAAGTTGAAGGAGTGAAGGAGTACACGTACACATGGTCTTATAGAAAAGGCGATGAGTTGACATTCATGTAGTTCTTGAGTGCTTATAATGTGCCAGGCGCTAAGTGAGTGACATGTTTCATTTAATCCTGGCAAAATGCCTTGAATAGGCATTGTTAATCCCTCTCTAAAAAGCACAAGAAAATGGTAGTTAAGGAGCATAGAACCAGGAAAGTGGCAGACGCCAGATTCAAAACTTGGTCTGTTTTCCTCCCAAGCCCATGTGCTTTTCACCTATTTCCTGCTGCATTACTATTTTCCGTGAAGACAAAAGTTAAATGTTTCTAGAGGCACAGACTCTTCTAATTCCCAGGGTCTCCCATAAATCAGGAACACTCGTCCCGCCTGGGGGCCCCAAAGTCTGGCCTTCATTACCCAATCTCACTTTTTTCCTATTACTGCTATTAAAACGTTAACAAAAAGGCAAGACCCGATTTCAGAACTATCTTTGGATACACGTGCAAAACAAATGAATAGCATTGAGGGCAGAGGGGAAAATTCTTGTCAGAACCACTCTGATCCTTTGGGCTTGGGATTCCTTGGGTAGTGACTGGGTCATGAACTAGCCCAAGCCTCCACACCGAGTTCAAAACAATCATTCTTTGAAGCTGTGTATGTTCAGGAACATTTCTTTCTTCCTTTATAGGCTTACAGGGATGAAAATCTGTTAGATGACATGCAACCTGCCCTTTCAAAGCTCCTCAAGGACCCTGGGGATTTTGCAGCCATCTGGAATTTGCTGTCATGCTGTGATTTCTGCAGGTTTGTTTAACTTTTAATCTCTCCAGTCACATCTTTTATTGTACACTCCATGCATAATTTTTGCATTATATAGTCTTTAAAAAAAAAAAAAAAACAGTGGGCTGAAGTTGCTCGATTTAATCACAAATGTGACTCTGAAAGGACTCCATGTCTTACAAGTTATTTCCCTCCTTCCTCACATTTAAGAAAAAGAAACGTGTTTTGGCTGCAACAGATTTGTTGCTCAGAAATTAAATCCCACCCTCCCGAGGAATGCAGTATTGAGCAGGTTTGAATGAAGGCTAGGTACTTTCAATAATCATTATTAGAAACCAAGATAACTTTAATTAATTTATTTACTATTTGTATTTTCCTAGGTGTTAGTGTCCTTGGCTTTTAGCTGTGTATCATGTTTCTAAATCTTAGCATGTTAAGACCAGAAAAAGAATTACTGATTATATAATTATGGACAGGATAGCTACCCCAAAGATGAGTTTGGTAAAGATTAACTACCAGGTAACTGTTCTCATCCCTTTTTGAACACAGTGGTGCCGGTTTATATCCTTTCTTCATAATAATTTTCATTTTAATCTTAATTTTAATCGTAGGGGCACTTTCCATTTTCTTCCAGGGGGTCTCTAGACGCCCTTGACCACCATTTGGAGGGCCTGTACCTAGTGCTGCTGTTCTGAATCTCTCACACGTGTGGCTATGTTGAACCATTCTGTTGAACCACGTGTGCCTCCTTGCATACAAACTCATCATCTTTTCTACAGCCATAGCTGTGTTTGCTCCAGTTCTATAACCAAGTATCTCGCCATTTTATTTTTGGCTCTCTGGGTCTCTCAGAATTCTGCCTGAGTCATCACGATATGATTTGCCGGATTGGATACTGACCTAAACCCAATCCATGAGTGGAATGCTACTCCTAACTGAATAGAATATCCAAAGCCACTGCTCTGCTGTCCACTTGACTTATAGCATTTCTCGTGTCTAGGAATTGTGTTCTTTCTTCACCTACAAGAACTGACAGCTTGGATTCAGCTGAATGTCCCTCTCCTTTCCCAGTTACTTTAATTTATGTCTCTATCTCCCAGGCCAGAAAACACCCTGAGCATAGCAGACAGTAGGGTTTTCAGCTTTGCTACTGTAAGTGAACCAAAGGAGAATTTGTCCGCCCCTAATACATAGCAAGCCAATAAAAATACTGACTCTGAGCTTTTGCAGTGAAGAAAGATAGGCTTACTTATAGGTGTGGTGACACCCAGGAGAATGGGGATCTAATGCTCCAAAGTCCTGAGTTCCCTAACGGCTTGCAACTGAGGGCTTAAAAGCCTAGTCATACCTTGGGACTAGATGACTGTGCAGACAGTTTCATTTCTCGTTCCCTTGGGCTAGATTTCCATCATCTTAAGGGAAGCATATTCTAAGTCCCTTCCTGGTGTTCTCTCCAATCTTTAGATGGGCTATGTGACCTCCAGACTTAATTCTGTTGGCGGGTTCACTACTATCCTTCTCCGTACTAATCATTCAGTTATTCATACATGAAGTATCCTTAAATGGCTACCATGCACTGAGCACTGCAATACAAAAAGATGCAGACCACACAATGTGTGTGAATATTAAAAAATAAAAGGGAGGGAGTATTTAATTTTGAGATAAAGATTCAAAAAAGTCAAAGCCATAAATGAAAAACTTGATACGTCTCATTATATCAACTTTAAAATATTTTGTGGAAAAGGATGTGGTTGGTGTCATTCTAAAGTGGATTTGGAATGAGTAGCCATTGGAAAGAAATTGCTTTTCTTGCCTGTGTACGAACTGGACCCAAACCTCGGGACTGGCTGAAACAGCAACCTTTTCAGGCAAATGTTTGAGAAGTCAGCAGGAGAATGGACATCCTAATCACAAGACTGATGATTATGGGCTTTCTGAGATAAATCAGCAGTTAATTCATGTATAACCCAGAGTAGTTTAGCTTGTTAAAACACTCACACAAAACTTTTTCTCTCCTTCAACTCACCCTTTCCTTTTTCCTCATAAAACACCCTGCTTTCACCCTATAAATAGAAACACTATTTGGGTTTCTACCTGAATCTGTGCTTCTCAGATTGCATTTCTTTAATCCCAAACAAAGATTTGTTTGACTCTCTGTGTGGCTCTTGATGTTCAGGTTGACAATTTTATATGACAAAGAAAACAAACAAAAAAAAAAAAAAACAAAAACAAAAGGAAACAAATGAGCAAAAACCCACTATCAAATCAGTTAAAGGACAGGGAAAGAGTAGGGGCAATGTTTATATCAAATTATGTGATTATTTAAAAAAGTAAAAAGGGAAATCTAGAAGTAAATAAGATAAAGATCGCCAATGTAATAAATGTAAGTCAGGCACATAAACAGGTGATTTAAAGGGGACAGTATACAAAAGCTTGAAAAGATAGAGATACCTTGGTAACAGGGAGAAATTTAGCAAGTCTAACTCCATATTGTTTGTTTCCCTGGCCTCTGTGACCCACAGCTTAGAAACTTCTGCTTAGCCCTGCAGACAGGCATGTTGATCATCCGAGGAATTTTGCTTACAGCTGAGATTTGCAAAACCTGCTTTTTACTGGAAACTTACCACCCCCAAAGATGTAAGGAAGTACATACAGAAATCTCCATGTCATGTTTAAGATTTACAGACACAACATGGCCAGTTTCCTGTATGCAAATTTGAACTAAGGACAAAGAAGTTCCATGACCTTCCGCGGATGTTTACCAACACCCGTCATCTTTCCACTTTAATCTCCTCCTGCTTCCCATGTTTGCTAACATAGGAAAAGCTCCAGTTTCGTGTGTGTGTGTGTGCGCGCGCGCGCGTGTGTGCGTAGAGGGGAGTTCTTTAGGACAGTAGTCCACCTCACCTCAGTTTGTTGGCTTTCTGAATAAAGTTGTTTTCCTTACCCTAACACCTTGCCTCTTGACTTATTGGCCTGTCTTGAAGTGAACAGAACACCCTTGTACTGGTTGCATCTTTACTTATTCATTCATCAAATATTTACTAGTTGTGTGTTAGGGACTGTGAAAACACTTGAGATATACTAGTGAAAAACAATGAAACCTCATGCTCTTGTAGGAAGGTACAAAAGAACTGATCCAAAATGAAAAAGCAAAGGGGTGTCTGGGTGGCTCAGTCAGTTGAGCGTCTGACTTCAGCTCAGGTCATGATCTCAGGGTTCATGAGTTCAAGCCCCGCGTGGGGCTCTGTGCTGACAGCTCGGAGCCTGGAGCCTGATTCGGATTCGGTGTCTCCCTCTTTCTGTGCACCCTCCCCCACTCGTAGTCTGTCTCTGTCTCTGTCTCTGTCTCTCTCTCTCTCAGAAATAAATAAATATTTTAAAAATGTTAAAAAAATGAAAAACAAAAAAAATGAACAGTGGGTATGTTTTTTTTTTTTAATTGAAGAGCTCATGTGAACAAGATAAGCTCAATCCTCTTGTTTTGACAAATACAAATGAAAATAATGGAATTCACTCTTCTATTGCATTGGAGTAGAGGAACGATGTCAACATTTGGGGATTTTTATGGATTAAATTGTGTGCCCCAGAATATATCGTGAAATATTAAACCTCAGTACTTCAGAATATGACCTTATTTGGATATGGGAACCTTTACGGAGTTAATTAAGTACAAATGAGATCATTAGGTCTCATTCAGCATGACTTGAGTCCTCGTAAAAAGGAGAAATTTTGACACAGAAACAGACCTGCACAGAAGGAAGACAATGTGAAAACATACAGTGAGAAGATGGCCGTGCCACTGGAACGATGCATTTGTAAACCAACGGACGCCAAAGATTGGTGGCCAACACCAGAAGCCAGACAAGGCAAAGGGTTGTCTCAAGCCTTCCAGAGAGAGCATGGCACACTGCTGATCCCTTGATTCCAAACATGTGACCTCCACAAATGTGAGACAATGAATTTCTGTTGTTTTAAGCCACCTAGTTTTTGGTACTTTGTTAAAAGTAATACAACGGGATGGGGGTTCTTAGCAGATTCTGTTAAAAGGAAGCTATTCAAAGAAACAAATAGTTACAGTATAGCTTGAGCTATGTCAGGATAAAGAGAAATAAGTTCCCATGGCAATTATGCAAAGAGCTCCTGATCCATAGAGATTGGATGGAGAAAGTTTTTCTTGGGATATGTAGTCTAAACAGATACACCGAGGCTGACTCAGAGCTCGGTAGTATAAGAAGAGTTGGACATTTCTGTGGCAGACAAGCAACATGGAGACCAGAAGGCATAGGGTTTCTCGGGTGACAATTATGCAGTCGTTGGGGGAACTGTCAAAAGGTCAGGGTGAAGTAGGCAGAGGCTTGTCTATGCAAGGCCCTGCTTGACAGGCTAAGTAGTGGGCAGTCGCTCTGAGCAATCAAGAATCACCAGAGGAATTCAAGGAAAAAATAACACCTTAGTGCTTCTTGATGACCAAATCCATTTAAGGGATTAAAAGTTTCTGCTGGAATACTCTGCTCAAGACCACTCAGCCCAGAAGTGAATGGGAAGCTGAAATCCAACCTGTGTTATGCCTCTTAAGCCACATACCTGATGTATGGAACAAGTGGCATTCTCTCTGTCATTTATCAATCTGAGAGGAAAACTTTCTCAACGATGCCCTTGCCACTATTCCAAGCATCCACCTATGTCATTTACTAGGCTTTCCTAGAAAGTCAGAATAAGTGCTTTTAAGCCAACCCCAATGTGTTTTCTTCTGTAGCGCTCATCAACTCTACTGCTGATGGTACCTTTCTTTTTCTGCTATCAGGAATCAACTTATCAGGACAACTATTTCCTCTATGATCTGACCTCAACTACTAGATAACAACTCCCTTCTTGGCAAAAAAGTCCTCTGCTTTAGAGGATATCAGTTTATTTCAATCTTATAAATTCTTTGTGCTAGAAACTCCACTATCTGTGGGATTCAAAACATTTATTTATCTCTTTAGCCTAGAGGTTCAAGCTGGCCTTGTAAAAATGGACCAGATGTAGTCTAGATGGGGCACAGAAGAAGGTGTGGAAAAAATGCCACTTCTGTAGGTGGAAGAAGACTTAAGAATGAAGCTCTAAAAATATTTAGTGCTTGATCTGAATGTTAATAATGAGAGTAAAGATTTTCCACTAGCCTACAAAGAAAAGAGCAAAATATTTCAGGACAAAGAGTCAGGCTGAGGTAAGGAAATGAGACACGGGGCTACATGGTTTATCTGGAGAAGCTAAAGTCATTTCCAGGACTAGCCTCCAGGAAGGCAGGGGTGTGGAAGGAAAGAAAAGTGGGAAATAAGTCTAGAGAGTTAAGGAGGCACAAGTAAAAGAGTCTGTATATCCTATATTTATTAGCTTTGAGGAGGTGGAAATAAAACTACCTTTTTTTCCCCTTCTGAGTTCAGATCCAATTGACCTACACCATAACCAGACAGGTGTAGGTCAGTAACGGCTTTACTAATGATAAACCTGATGTGCAGAATGGAGGACTCAGATCCTTGTCCTCATTCCCCTTCATGCCTGGGGACTGTGATAAAACACTGAGACTGTTACTGTGCTAAACAGAGTGGGAGAGAGTGACACCCTCGGTTGTAGCAGCTTCACAAAATTTACAAATCATGCTTTCTGGAACATTCTTGCGTATTCTAGAAGTGGAATAAATTCAACGTAGGATAGACCCATATTCAACCTTGTCAGATATTGACAGTTGCTTTCTCAAGTCGTTGTACTGTGGAAGTCATGTGTTTTATGTTTTCCACAAGATTGTATGTTGTGGGAGGCCCCACATTTGAGTGTGAGATATATTACGCATACAGGATAGTGCAAATATACATGTATGGTTTAAAGATATTTATAAATGCTGTGTACTGCAGCCCTCATCAAGCAAAAGAAAGTTATCAACACCTCAGAAGTCTACCCCGTTCTCAGGTATCATCACTCCTCCCCTCTCAGCTAGCTACTATATGATTTTTATGACAATACCATCTTTGTTTTAACTCATATTTTATTACTTATGAATAGATCCCTAAATAGTATTATTTAGTTGCACCTGTTTTGGATCTCATTTGTACACGTGAGATCATAATGAATGTATTCTTTGGTATCTGGCTTCTTTGTCTCAGCAATATGTTGTGAGACACAACCACGTTGTTGCATGTAACAGTAGCTAACTTTTGTTGTTGTATTTTGTGTATGTTGTTCTATTTTGTGTTTGTTGTTGCATCCTCTTATATCAATACAGAGTAAAATATATACCCTTCTGCTTTGGATGAACATATGGGCTATTTCTAGTTTATACTATTATGAAAGTTGGTGTCATCAACTATTGTATATACCCTGGTACATATGTGAAAAGTTTCTCTAGGATGTATTCCTTCCAGTGGACTTGGGGTATTTCTATCTTCCACTTACCAAATAATGCCTGTTTTTCCAAATGAGTGCACCAGTCATCCTCTGGTACATGTGTACCAGGCGTAGTGCTCCCATCATCAGTGTTAAAATTTCTCATGTCTCATCATCACTGATACTGGGAATGGTCAAACTTTAAACATTTTAGCTAATCGGTGTGTCTCTAGAGGTGTTTCTTTGTCATTTTAGTTTGCATTTCTTTTTTTTAACATTTATTTTATTATTGAGAGACGGAAGGACAGAGCATGAGCAGAGGAGGGGCAGAGAGAGGAGGAGACACAGAATCTGAAGCAGGCTCCAGGCTCTGGGCTGTCAGCACAGAGCCCGACGCTGGGCTTGAACTCACAAACCTTGAGATCATGACAGGAGCTGAAGTCTGAATCTCAACCAACTGAGCCACCCAGGAGCCCATTAGTTTGCATTTCTGTGAGTACTAAGGAAGCTGAGCGCCCTTTCATATGTTTATAGACTGTTTGGCTAGTCCTGTTCCGGATCTGCTTTTTTGAGATTTTGCCAGCGTTTTAAGGTTATTCTATCTTCTTCTTTTATCCAAGTGGCATCAAACACTAAATATGAAAGGTAACACTATGAAATTTCTAGAAGAAAATGTACAAGCACAGCCTCTTGATGTAAGAGTAGGGAAGGACTTCCCAAACAATACACAGTATATTCAATGTAAAGGAACAGACTGATACATTCAACTTAATATTTGAAACTTCACCAAAGGCACTTTAAATGTTGTAGAAAGATAAGTGAGAGGTGATATTTATACACAACATAACTGAAATAAATAACAAATTCCCACCTTTACTAGTTTAATGGGTTAGCTCCAACCAGTTAGAAAATCTCCAGTTCAAGGAAATGTCCGATTTCTTGGGATTGGAGAAAGGGAGTGGGGGGAAGGAGTATCAGGGCTGTGATTCTACCTGATGACTCTCATGGAAATGAGATCAGAAGAATGGAAATTATTTTCTATGGTTCCCTGAGTTCCTGTTATTTGTTTGTTTGTTTGTTTTCCTATTAGCAAGTTGGGTTTGACCTTTACTTCTTTAGTCATCTAGGAAAGTCACTGCCTCTTTTGGGGGAAAGAGATGAACAATCTATTAGGAGAGCCCTATTTCCACTTTCATAAAGCTGGCCTACAAAAATCTATTTTCTCCTTTTTTTTTAAAACATCAAGTTAACCAGTCTTTTCCCTCAATTTGTCAATTTGTCTACATTTTGAGTCATAGAATGATTTGTCCATCATCTGTGTTTTTCTGTAATACTTGTACGATTTATATTTTACATACAGATTTTAGAAATTTATCCTGGTGTCTGGTGAAGAGTGAATCTATTTTATCTTGTTTCCTGTTTCCAAGTATCTAGGTGTCCTAGCATCACTCATTATATTGTGTTAATTACAGATATTGTCTAATATATCTAACAAAACCATTTAGTCCCTGATATCCTTCCAAAGCCAAATGCCCTAGTCACCATTGTCTTCAGGCCCAGTGATTCAGCCCTGCTCATTTTTTTGTCCCACTGCTGTTTCATACAGATGGTGTGGTAGGTGGTGTGGACTGAATGTTTTTGTGCTTTCCTCAGTCATATGCCGAAGCAGTGATCCCAAGTGTGATGATGTTTGGAGGTGGGGCCTTTTGACGGTATTAGTGTTTTTATTTTTTATTTTTTTTTTAATTTTTTTTTCAACGTTTATTTATTTTTGGAACAGAGAGAAACAGAGCATGAATGGGGGGCGGGGGCAGAGAGAGAGGGAGACACAGAATCGGAAACAGGCTCCAGGCTCTGAGCCATCAGCCCAGAGCCCGACGCGGGGCTCGAACTCACGGACTGCGAGATCGTGACCTGGCTGAAGTCGGACGCTTAACCGACTGCGCCACCCAGGCGCCCCAGTATTAGTGTTTTTATAAGTAGGGACACAAGAGAGATGATCTCTTTATGTCATGGAAAGATACAGCAAGATGAAAGCTTTCTGTAAATCCGAAAGAGGGCCCTTGCTAAGAAACCAACCACGATGGCACATTCACTTGACATCCAGCCTCCAAAAATGTGAGAAATAAATGTTTGCTGTTGAGCAGTCTAGGGTATTTTGTTATAGCAGCCAGAACTCAGACAGCAAGCAACATAATGGCCCACCAAAGATATCCATGTCCTAATCCCCAGAATGTGTTAGTATGCTATGATATCTGGCAAAGGGGAATTGAAGTTGCGGAGATTATTAAGGTTGCCAATCAGCTGACTTTACAATAGGGAAATTATCCTACATTTTCTGAGCGTGCCCAGTGTAATCTAAGGGTCCTTGAAGACAGATGAGAGAAACAGAAGAGAAGGTCGGACTGGTGTGAAGGGGAAGGACTCCTCTCACTGTTGATGGATTTGAAACTATGAGAGGGGTTATGAGCCAAGACTATCCGGCAGTTTCGAGAAATTTGGAAAAGACAAGGAAATGGATTTTCCTGTAGAACATTCAGAAGGATAACATTCCTGATGCCTTGATTTTAGGCCAGTGAGAGGTTTTTTTTTCGACTTTTAACAGACAGGAAATAAGAAAATTAATTTCCGCCATTTTCGCCAATTAAGTTGTGGTACTTTGTTACCACAGCAATAGACAGCTAATATAGATAGTCATTCCTTTTGAACTGGAAGTCTCTTCCTGTTTTCTTCCTTTCTCGTTCACATATCAGTGCCATGTTTTAGGGAAAAAAGGACTCTTGGAATAAGAAGTTAGTCGACCGTCTGAAGTGTGCTCATCATTGTTCGGCTACATCTTCCGCAGTTGTGAGATACGCAATGAGGTATAATTTTCCTTTGATGCAGTCCTTTTAAGAAGGCCTACTTCTGCATTTGTGATGCATAACCTGGCCGTGAAGTTGGTCGTTTTGCTTCCCTGTGTCTAGCGTTGGGCGGCAGCATTCCCCTCCCTCCTTTATCTTTGCTTTTGCTTTTGGGCGCCAACATTTTGGGTGCAAACGTTTTATGGCTAGATTTTTTTTTTTTCTTTGAGTTCACGCTGAATAATAAATACGAATTCAATCACTTCTAACTGAGCAAAACGTATCTGTTATTTAAAAAAAGAAAATCTTGGGGCGCGTGGGTGGCTCAGTTGGTTGACCGTCCAACTTCCGCTCAGGTTATGATCTCACATTTGTGAGTTCGAGCCCCGTGTCAGGCGCTGTGCTGACAGCTTGGAACCCAGAGCCTGCTTCGGATTGTGTGTCTCCGTCTCTCTCTGACCCTCTCCTGCTTGTGCGCTCTCTCTGTCTCAAAGATAAATAAACATTAAAAAAAATTTAAAAAAGAAAATCTTGGGGCGCCTATGTGGCTCAGTTGGTTAAGTGTCTGACTCTTGATTTGGGTTCAGGTCATGATCTCACAGTGCGTGAGCCTGAGCCCTGGGTCTGGCTCTACACTGACAGCACAGAGTCTGCTTCGGGTTCTGTCTCCCTCTCTCTCTCTCTCTCTTAGAAATAAATAAGGAAACACTAAACATATAATTAAAACAGTCTTTTCTACCGTTACTTCTCTGAATTGGACAATAGCATACAGGAGATGGTTTCTAATAGGCTAACAATTAATGCAAGAAATCATCAATCTACCATAATCCTGCCAAGAGCCATTTCAGTATATCTCATATTCTATATCAGTATAGATCACAGGCAATACCTACATCCCCAACCACAGTAATTTTGCCATGTGAAGCTCTCCTAGTAATATTTTAATACTTTGTCTGACATTCCTATTTTTGCCTCTTAAATCTGTTCATCTTTTATGTAAAGTAACCACTTGGCAAAGTTGACTCAGTCTTCAATGGCTTGTTCATCAATTGCTCTCATTACAGACTCTCTACATTAAGAATATGACTCCACACCGTGTATTGGATTTGGGATCCCTCTGGACGTACCCCTCCACCCTGACTCTCTTCATTTTCCTTTTGGGTCATAATTATTCTCTTGGCTTTAGTAACACCTAAAATATCTTTCTTTTGAAATTTTCTCTTCAAAAGCAACTAGGCTTACGTTCATTTCTTTTTCATATCTGTCTATTCTGTTCTTCAAGATTTCAAACATCCTCCTAAGGAATTCTCTCTCTTCTTCCAATTTAACAAGCTTGTTTTCCTTTGTAATTCTTTCATACCCCCACTGCTTCGGACTTCTCCTGTTTTGAAGATAAGATAAAAGTAAAGAAGCAGGTCTTTAAAGAAAATTTATTATTCTTTGATTTCATATGAAAACCTCATTTATGGAAAGGTAGTTTACCAGGCACACATGTTTCAAATTTTCTTCACCTTTGGTTTGCAACAATTTCAAGAAGTTTTTTTTTTTTTCTTTATTACATCCAAGAAGGCGGCATGTTTCCTTCATAATTAGGACCCTTGTTTTTTTCTCACATTTTCTTTTTTAAGCTCTAGCTTCATATGTGATGGTCAGAGTCGAGGTGTCTGAAATCTAAATTCAAGGGTAGAATTTAGGTGATTAACACATTCAGAGCCAACTGAGACCCATGTGGCACACTGCAAGTGTGTGTTCGTGACATGAATCCCGCAGCGCATTTCCCTCACATGGCTATGAATGAAGTCAAAACAACAGGAAGGAAAGTATAAATTTAGACAGTGAACCTGATGCCTCTTGCTAATCATAGCACCTTGTATTTAGAAGCATGGACATTATTAATTCATAGCACTTTTTATTTCAAGGCATAAATCGATGCATAATTTAGGTTGTATTCAGTCCTAGCCTCCCACCTGGCTGAAAAAATGCAGTTAAAAAAAAAAAATCGCCCTCTTCACCAGTGCCCCGAAAGTCTGAGGCTAGAGAAAACGGAATTTAACTGAAAGTTGGGAAAGTTAAGTATATCCATCAGTATATCCAAGCAGTGCCT
Source organism: Herpailurus yagouaroundi (assembly GCF_014898765.1). Taxonomy (NCBI): domain Eukaryota; kingdom Metazoa; phylum Chordata; class Mammalia; order Carnivora; family Felidae; genus Herpailurus; species Herpailurus yagouaroundi. The sequence goes on along the minus strand of NW_024412400.1, from coordinate 40,790,540 downwards.
ATCCATCAGAGAAATGGCATGTGCCAAGTTGCTGGGTGTGAAGAAGCATAATTTGTCCAAAACAATGCAGTATGGCTAAACTGTAGATTATATGCAAGGACATTTGGTGAGAACAAGGAGAGAAGACAGCAGAGAAAATATACTTTAGGGATATATATTATATAAATATATGTCCCTTACAAATATATATTATATAAGTATGGCATCCTATAAACTATATTAAAGAATTTGGTTTTTACTCCCATATCAACGCGATGGCTGCTGAAATATTTTAAACAAGGAAGAAATAGAAAATGTTCATTTTAGAAAGATCCCTCAGGCTTCATCATGAGAAATGGATTGAACACATATAATCCATGAGTCAGAAATGTTCACTAAGGAAGTGTCAGAGTCATCCGGGCAAGAGATGACTGTGATCAATTCTTAAAAACATGCAGTAAATATGGAAAATAAGTGGATGAATCTGGGAGATATTAAGTAAATAAAACCCATGGAATCTAAGAAAGTGCTGGCCGATCACAGCACTGAATCATACTGTAATATAATTCTTTTCCCACTGTGTCTCTCACTAGACTGGAAGCAGTGGGATAGCAAAGGAGCACAGATCGTGGATGATTTTGTCTGAATGAAACTAAAAGTGAAGGGGGACCTGAGTGGCTCAGTCAGTTGAGTGTCCACCTTAGGCTCAGGTCATGACCTCAGGGTTCAGAGCCCACTTAGGATCCTCTGTTTCCTGCTCTCTCCACCCTCTCCCCCACCCTCACATTCTCTCTGTCTCAAAAAATAAATTTCAAAAAGGTGGAAATAATTTTTAAAAAATGGAAATAATATACATAAAGTCACAGAGAGGTAGAGGAAGGATCTAGTGGTGAGAGCATGCAATGTTTTTTATTTCAGACATGGGATCTTTTTTTGTGATATATTTTATGTTATTATCCTGATTATGATTGATTGAAATACACTATAGCTGATGATTGTTGGAGGAGAGAAGCTAAATAATTTGAGATTGATTTGCTGGATAAAGTGTACATGTTGACAGGTGTGTGTGTGTGTGTGTGTGTGTGTGTGTGCGCACTCACATGTATTTCTTTTATGGTAATGGCAGAAATTGGATTGAGGTGGAAAGTTTTAAGCTCTTCACACACTTCCTTGGTGAAAGAGTAGTGAGACAAAATGATAAAATGATAAGTCGGCAGTCATGAATGCAGAGTCTAGACATAAAGATCATCAAAGAAGTAGAAATTTTAATACCAAAAGTAATGGGATAAAAGATGACAATAAACATTAAAGCATCAGACTGTGATATATAATCTTGGGAGACTAAACAGTCAGTGGGTAAGAGAATTCTGGAGGGAGAATTTTCCTCTACATAGAACTAGGTGTCAGGTAGAGCCTTGATGTTTTTTCAGATAAAGTTCTGAACCCTCCAAAGATGTTCCTGCAGATGAATGAAAGACCACCAATAATCCAGCAGGGATCGATTGGATTAACAAAAATGGTTATAGACAGTAAAGAGGCCTGAAAGCATGAAGAAAAGGCCATTTCATGCGGGACCATAGAAGAATGTCATAATAAATAGCTCATATCTCCAGAGAACCCTTCTTTCTAGATTTACCTTAAAATATTTCAAATAGAAACTCTGAACTGAAGCATTTCCAAGAGCAGTAAAATACACGTGGATATTTGTCTGAGAGAATGTACATGTGAAACAACAGACGGACAGAATCCAAGTTTGTCTGTCCTCACACAAACACAAACCTCCAGAGACACAGACAAGGACACACAAGTACCTCCGAATGAGGAAACCTATCTTCTTTTTATTCAAGTTTTTTGAATAATTACTTTAAAGGTCTTTAACAAAATGAGAAATATTTGTGTACTGTAAAGAGTTTCTACTTGAAATATTTTAAAATAAATCTAGCAAGAAGAGTTCTCTGGAGACACGAGCTATTCACAAGAACATTTTCATCAGGTAATTAGCTCTTATGGTGTTACCGTGGTTTGAATATAGTTACTCCAGGAGAGAAAATAGTACTTCTATCAACAGTCTCGGGGTACACTTATCCTTTTTTATTCTTGTACCATCTCTGATGACAGCTGATGTCAAGCTTGCTTTAGTTTAGAAAGGACCCAAGATAGAGTCGATTTCAGCAAGCAAATGGACTGGCTCCATTGGTATGTGTCAAACAGTGCTTTTTCTCAATGATTTTTAAAAACTGGTTCGTTAACTTGTTTTTGGAAATTGTGTGCTGAATGATGTGATATCAGTGACTTAGAACTGCTCACTTGCTTCATTAGCATATCATCTGGGGATGCCGAATTGCCTTAAAGGCAATAGCTTTTTGTTCAACTATCCTCAGGGCTCAGTATGTGAATGTGAATGTTAGCGTGTGAGCGTGTGCTTGTGAAAGTGTGTGTAAACACATTCATTTGAGTTTTGTTAATATTCTGAGTCAATAGTATTGCCTTTCTCATTTATAATTTGTGTAAAGTTTATTTATTCATTTTGAGAGGGAGATAAAGAGAGAGCGCGTGTGCACACGTGCTCATGAGACAGGGAGGAGCAGAGAGAGAGGGAGAGAGAGAGAATCCCAAGCAGGCTCCACACTGCCAGCAGGAAGCCCAGTGCCGGGCTCCAGCCCACGAACTGTGAGACCGTGACCTGAGCCAAAATCAAGAGTCAGACATTTAACCGACTGAGCCACCCAGGTGCCCCTCTCATTTATTATTTTTGAGGCAGTACTTTTGGTTGGCTATAGTGATTCCAAGGGGCAGGGGAGACATAAAAGAAATTCCTGGAGCATGGAAGATAAAGAGGAAGATGATGGGACTAAGTAGGTTTAATACTATACTCATGAATGGGATAAACAAGTTACTGCCATAATTATGTTTGATACAATTTTAGGTTTTATTCATAATGAATAAAATACGTGCTATGGTCTGACTGTTTGTCCCTCCAAATATCCCAGTCTCTCCAAAATTCATACGTTGCAATCTTTACATTTATTTATTTTTGAGAGACAGAGACAGAGCACGAGCGGAGGAGGGGCAGAGAGAGAGGGAGACACAGAATCCGAAGCAGGCTCCAGGCTCCGAGCTGTCAGCACAGATCCTGATGTGGGGCTCGAACCCACGAACTGTGACATTATGACCTGAGCCGAAGTCGGACGCTTAACTGACTGAGCCACCCAGGCGCCCCTCATACGTTGCAATATTAATCCCCAAGGTGATATTATTAGGAGGTGAGGCCTTTAGGCAGTGATTGGGCCACCCTCCTATTTGGGATTAGTGCTTGATAAAAGAGGCCCCACAGAGTTCCCTGGCCCTTCTGTCATGTGAGTGCACAGTGAGAAGATGGCAGTGAGTGAGGACGCAGGCATTTACCTGACACCAAATCTGATGCCTTGATCTTGGCCTCCCCAGGCTCTAGGAGAGTGAGGGGATTGGCTCACACGGTTACAGAGATCAAGGAGTCCCATAATCTGCCCTCTGCAGGCTGGAGGCCCAGGAAAGCTGGTAGTGTAATTCCAGTCTGAGTCCAAAGGCTTGGGGAGCAGGTGTACATCAGCTGATGCTGTGAGTCCCAGTCTGAGGGCCAGAGAACACTGAAGTCCCTGCTCAGGTAGGCAGGCAGGAAGGGGACACATTCTCTTTTGTTCTAATCAGGCCCTTAATGAATTGGACGGTGCCCACCTGCATTGCTGAGAGCAGTCTCTTATACTGAGTCTACTGATTCTAATACTAATTTCAGCCGGAATCACCCTTATAGACACACCGAGAAATAATGTTTAACCTGGGCATCTCCGGGCCCCCTCAAATGGACACATAAAATGAATCATCACGGTTTCTATACGATTTGCTAACTGCTTATGTTTATTAGGCTTTACTGCTATCCTCATTTTAGTTTGTGGCTTTTAATATTATAACGTATCTCTTCTTTGGTCTCACTTAATGCCTTTGGGCTGAAGTCGACTTTGCTATCAGATTTCTAAGCTCTGTTTTCTTTTTGTCTGGTCAATCTTTACGCATTCTGTTATTTTCGGCCCGTTTGAGTCACTGAATTTTAAGTGTGTCTCTTGTACATACCACACGGTTAGATTTTGTTTTATAAGGCAATTTTAAGTTATTTTTCTTTAGAGAGCCAAGTCAAGCCCATTCGTATTTGTCGATACGATTCTTACGTTCGGTCTCAATTCTGTCATTTCATCTTTTGTATTTATTTATTTTTAACTTTTTTATCTGAGTAGAGTTGATACATGATGTTGCATGAGTCTCAGGCGTACAACATAGTGGTTTCACTTCTCTGTATGTTATGCTGTGCTCGCCACAATTATAGCTACCATCTGTCGCTATACAATGTTATTACAATACTGCTGACTATATTTCCTATGCTGGGCCTGTTATAGCTGTGGCTTACCCATTTTATAACTAGAAGCCTGTGTCTCCCACTCCCCTTCACCCGTTTTGCCCATCTCCGCAGCCCCCTCTTCCAGCAGCCATCATCCTCTGCTCTCTGGTATTTATAGGTCTGATTCTGCTTATTGTTTGTTTATTCATCTGTGTTTTTAGATTCCACATATGAGCGACATCATATGGTATTTGTGTTTCTTCGTCTGAGTTGTACCATCTTATGTCCTAAGTACTGTGTTTCTTTATCTCTTTGCTTTTCTGGGTTATTAGTTTTTGTTCTTGCTGTTTCCCACTGCTCTCTAATTGCTTTGGGCGTTCAGGAAGGTTTGCCTTTCTGTTCTGGTCACTACTTTTGTATTAATACTATTTGCAGATTCTTAAACCCATTTTCCTTAGTTAACTTTTGCTTTCTTTAAATGATATCCTTTGAATCCCATACATGCTCATTTACTACAGTCAATTTATACTATTCTACATTACCTTCTCTTCTCCTCTCATTTTATTAGCTGTATTATTTCCTCTTTGTCAAAATAAATTTGAAGTGCTATTTCTATTGATAGACTTTTAATCCATGAATCCACCCTTGTTTTAAACATAGCTCTCTAATTAAATCTGTGAAATGCTTACCTGCCAGTCCTTTTGCATTGCTGTTTCAGTTATCTTTTGGCTGAAGCTCATCCCTGAATAGACTTTTTGGGAAATATTTGTAAAGTATTCTCTGAGTTCTGCCCTACTCAAGCCTGTTTTCTTGTGCCCTCGAAACTTGGATAACTTGTCCTGCACTTCTTTAAGTTTTATGGTTTTTCCTTTATTTCCTTAAGTTTCTTGAAAATTCTGCCTCATATTGCCTTTTATTACATATTTTTGAAAGAGGAATTTGATATCATTCTGATTCTTTTGCATTTGTGGATTTATTTTATCTTTTTGCCTCAGGCCCTCTGGATTTTTCCTTTCCCTTTCAAGTCTTATAATTTCACTGGGGTAGATGTCAGAGTTGTTTGTTCTCGGTCAGTTTCCTCAATAGGCTCCTTCAAAGTGGAGGTTCACATTTTCTTTTGTTTCTGAAAATTTTTCTTGAATTACTCTTTTAAGTTTTATTTTATTTTAGTGTTTTGGCTTTCTTCTTCATAGTCACCATTTGTCACATACTCAACCTCATCTGCCCATCTCCAACCTCTTTATATTTGGATTGTTTTGTTTCCTTTTTTTTCCTTAATCTCATTTTCATTTTCTTGGCTGATTCCAGCTCTTCTTACAAGTTTTTTTTTTTTTTTAATTTATTTACTAAGTTTTCACTTGAATCTACCCCCCCTTGGGAACCTTATACATTAGTCTTCAAATCTGATATGATGTTGCCTATTTCTTATATACTTTCTTAAGTTCATTTAAGTTCTTATTTCAATTATTTCTGGTTTTTGTCTATTTCTTTTCTTAATTTTCATATATCTTTTTTCAAGTGAGTTAACATACAGTGTAGTCTTGTCTTCAGGAGCAGAACCCAGTGATTCATCTCTTACATGTGAAACCCAGCTCATCCCAAAAAAGTGCCCTCCTTAATGCCTGTCACCTATTTAACTTACCCCACATGCACCCCCCCCCATCAACCCTCAGTTTGTTCTCTGTATTTAAGAGTCTTTTACAGTTTGCCTCCCTCTCTGTTTTTTTTTTTTAATCCTTCCCTTCCCCTATGCTTACCTGTTAAGTTTCTCCAATTCCACATGAGTGAAATCATATATCTGTCTTTCTCTGACTTATTTCGCTTAGCATAATACACTCTAGCTCCATCTATATCATGGCAGATGGCAAGATCTCATTCCGATTTAACCATATCTCCTAAAGAATGTTCCTGTTAATATATATGAACCTTTATCATTCTTTCAAAATGTTTCATGCTACTCCATTGCATTTACATATCATGACCTAGACATGCCCCTATAGGTGGGCATTAAGTTTGTTCAAAAATTTTGTATCACTACAAAAATTCAGGCAAAATGACCCTTGTAAACACTTAAGAACATAATAATATAAATGATTCACATATATAAGTGTGTTCCAGGAGTAGATAATGTAAAAAAAAAAAAAAAAAAAGGTAGGATTGCTGGGGTATAGAGAATGTCTATTTCTTTTTTTTTTATATGAAATTTATTGTCAAATTGGTTTCCATACAACACCCAGTGCTCATCCCAAAAGGTGCCCTCCTCAATACCCAAGAGAATGTCTATTTCTAAATTTAACAGATACATCAAATTTCAAGTGTTTCTTTTCCTAACAACTTCAAAGAAAGTAGATTAAAAATGTGAGAAAATCAGAAAGTTCTTGGTGACTTTTCAAGGAGAATTATCAGAGTTCAAGAACAAACGCAGTAATAATTTTTAAAATGAATAATATGAAACTTTTAAAACTGTGTTTAAAAAACACAAAGGGTCGGGGGGGGGGGCGCCTCGGTGGCTCAGTCAGTTGAGTGTCAGACCCTTGAGTTTTGGCTTAGGTCACGATCTCATGGTTTGTGAGATGGAGCCCTGTGTTTGGGCTCTGTGCTGACAGGGCAGAAGAAGCTACTTGGGATTTTCTCTCTCTCTCAAAATAAATAAGTAAATAAATAAATAAAGAAACAAACAAACTTTAAAAAAGAACACAAAGGGTGGACATGGAAATGGTGTTTCCTCAGTACATAAAATACAGTGATTCAACGAATGAACTAGAATTATCTTGAAAGCAAATGCCATTTTGCAATCAATCAAGAATGACACTGACAGAAGAGCATTTATAGGAATAAACCTCCAAAGAAGAATTACAGAGAATACCTTAGTTCACCATCTATTTTATCCACTACATCAAGGCCTTCATTTGCCAAGGCCAAGTAAGAGACTTTATGAAATAAAAAACCTGTGACTCTACATAGCGTGAGGACTTTTCCTAATGAAAATAACACTTGACCATTTATCAAACAAATCGGAAAATAGAATTTGTCAATAATTGTCTTCTGAATAACAAATGCTTCTTTCAAAGACCTGATCTTTAAACTGATGAAGATTTCCACAAAGAAAAGAAAGCCCATCAATCTGACGTGCGGTCATAGCTTCATCTAGAATTTAGGTCTTCATATTTAGTGGAGAAACCACACAGGAGAAAAGTCTTTATACAAGTGGCACCAATTTTAGAAACACATCATGCCCAGTAGACACTAAGGGATCCCTGCAGGAGAGACACTTTATAGTTACCAGGTTCTGTGGCCTTTACATGGAGCTTATATGTTCAAGTTCATCTGAGAGTTTAAAAGAATATGCCTACTTATTAACGATTATAGTAAGGTCTTGCTTTATAGTCTGACTCTTGACACCTCCAAAGTCCACCCAAGAAAACAACTCTGACAAAATACAAAGATGATAAGGTGTTTCACGAGAGATCAATCTTTGCATCCATGTGGGTGTCTGTAAAATTTATATGAAAAAATAGTTATAAAAGCAAAAACTTCAAGTATATATGATGTTAGGAAAGAAATACTCTTTTACCCTTTAGTGTGCTAAGAAATATTTACCACTGTCTCTTAAAGAATATAATTTTATGTCATTTAGCTACTCTGCCTTCCTCTCACTCAATTGGAAATTCTTTTAAACCTAAATCAATAGCTAAATGCCAGGTTTTATCCACAGAAGGTACATTTCATGTTATATGCCTCCCATGTCTTTCTAATTGAAAATGCCACTTGTAGAGTCTGAAGTTCTTTTATAGAAACTTTTATTGCATAGTTGTCTATAAAAGACAGTAGAAGTTAAAATATAATTAGTCGATTGATTAGTAGTAAAGATGGATTTTATTAACAGTTCTGTCAATATCTGTGCATGCTAACTCACTTGCATTTCTCCCCTTAATCCAAGTATAGTAGTAGCCTATGGAGTTGAAAATAGACAAGCCACATTTTGAATTTACTCCTGTATTCATTTCAACTCCTACTGAGTTTTTCATTTAACCTACAAGTATTTCTGAGATCAATCTGCTTATCTGCTCTTGAAATTCTACCATAGATTGCTTTAAAACTACTTTATATCTATGAATTATATAAAAACCTGATATCCAAAGGATAAGCCTTTCAGGGTGATCTTATGAACAAAATTTTAAGCAAAAAGTATGGTCCTTTGTGCCTTTCCGACTTACCTCGTAATGGCTATAACACACATAGTACAAAATAATTTTGGGGGATTTGAAAGTGGCTAAATGTGCATAATAAAAGAAGCAAATCTTAAAGCTTTCTCTATACAATATTGCTTATTATATTAGCACTCAAAAGATTGAAATGGATCATAACATTTGGTCATGAGCCAACCAAGATCTCACTGATAAATTCATCAGCAGAACTGAATTTTAATGCAAATCTCCCTACTAAAAAGATAGTTTATTTTACATGTGATTTAACATGCAAACTATTTTGATTACCTTCCATAAAACTGCAAAGGATAAAAGTGAATATTAATTTTAAAAGCCCAATTTACAAGATTGTCTTAACACTTTTTATATCATCATTCTGGAGCACTGCAAAAAGATTTTCTACATTTTAGTTAGTAGAAAAGAGGTTGAAATATAATTAGTAGGCTGATTGATTCGATAAAGATGGTTTTCATTGACACTTCTGTTGATGATCTTTGGATGCCAATATTGTCAACCCCTTGACATCTCTGCACCTGTGTTCTCCCTACAAACTTGGCATTACACTAAATAACTTTTCAATATTCTTTCCAGTTCTATCATTCACCAGAAAGCTGAATTAGGAAAAAATATATCATTTTATCATATTCTTCTGGGAGAATAACTCTAATACTAATATGACTATACTAACATTGTCATGAGTGAGTGGTATGGGATGTTCTCAAAAAAATTCCACACAGTGTAAATGCCCAGGAATGCAGATGGTATTTTTTTCTTCTCAGCAAATACAATTATTGTCATTTAGTGCTTGATCATTGCCTGGAAGGGGAGTGAAGGATGAAAACATATGAAGGCCAGGGAATTTGTGGAGACATAACTATCTAAACTCTTCCACCATATTCTCCATTTTATTTAAAATTACATAATCATATTGCTTTAGCTGCATAGGCCATTTGAGTGGCATGAAAGTTCAGGAAATAACTATTAATACCCTGGACAAAATATCCAGGGATGGAGGGGACAAAGGCTGACTTTGCCGCCTAGTTCAGAGTATGAATGTTTCTATGAAAAGTCAGGCTTTCTCCCTGAGGAAGTGACTGTGCTGTCACTTATGGTTCAAAGGTGTATCTTGTTGCCTGGGTGGCTCAGCCAGCTAAGCATCCGACTTTGACTCAGGTTATGATCTCAGGGTTCATGAGTTGGAGTCCTGCATGGGGCTGTCTGCTGTCAGCACAGAGCCTGCTTTGGATCCTCTGTTCCCCACCTCTGTCTTTCCCCCCCCACTTGCGCTTTCTCTCTCTTTAAAAAAAAGTAAACAGGGGCGCCTGGGTGGCGCAGTCGGTTGAGCGTCCAACTTCAGCCAGGTCACGATCTCGCGGTCCGTGAGTTCGAGCCCCGCGTCGGGCTCTGGGCTGATGGCTCAGAGCCTGGAGCCTGCTTCGGATTCTGTGTCTCCCTCTCTCTCTGCCCCTCCCCCGTTCATGCTCTGTCTCTCTCTGTCCCAAAAATAAATTAACGTTGAAAAAAAAATTAAAAAAAAAAAGTAAACATTAAAAAAAAAATTAAAGGTGTACCTTGTCTAATGATCCTACAGTAGTGCCTACAAGATCAAGCCATAGCCATCTTTATTGTTTTGAATCTGTACATGAAGAGATGTATATATATACATACATATATATTTAAATTTACTGATTCCAAAGACAAACAATTTTATAGTTTCCTGATAGATGAAAAAACATGTTTTGTTTTGTAAAGGTCAATATGCTTTGACAATTTTCCAGTAGATTAAAATATATTGTGATCTGTTTTGACACAATGAGGAACAAAGTTGATAATCCAGAGTCCTTGTTGATTTAATATCTAAAATAACCTGTGCTTGAGGTACGTATAAAAAATCCTAATGTGTTTAGGACTACCTAGCATATAGTAAATACTCTAAGTCTTTCTCTACTTATAACTGTGAGAAGCTTCATTTTTGGACAGATATATTGATGGTTCAGTATCTCTAAATTAGGCAAAAATCTGGCAATAAATATACTGGTTAAATTTGATATTCATACTGTAGTCTGTATTGTCTGCCATTTGTTAAAAATAACAGCACAACTATTTTCAATTTAAAATTGTAAGTTCTTTATGACACAATTCACTTGTGAATGCCTGATATTCATTTATCTCTTAATAATTCACCCAGTAAATATTACATGTGTGCATAATGGACCTCTAATTATAGCAAGAGTTGTGCTGTTGCCTTAGAAATTTTAGCAGCACAAAATTACCAACTACCGTTAATATGTAGTGACTTTTAAAACACATTTTAGTGAAAACGTAACATAACCTAGCATAAAATAATAAATTACTATATTCCTATTCTCTGGATACTATCCAGTTTTAATTTTCTTCAAGGTAAGGTAGGTGTGTCAAATTGATTAAAGGCAGAGTACAAGAATATATGGAAAAGAAAGGGAAACTGCAGATAGAAAGTAAAGAGATTCTCAGAATACGTTTTATAGCTAAAGAGGAAAGAATGGTATTTGCACTGAGTATCTGGGACTCTATGATTGCCTAATTCTCTTGCTTCCTTTTCAACAGTTTCTCTGTTTTGTTTACTGATTTGGCTACTTCCTTTCCTACTCACAAGTAAGAATTTCAAAAATTCTTTTCTCTGTGCTTTGCTTTTCTCTATCTGAATTTTTTTTTCTCTAGATTGTGATAGCTTTCATCACTTTGAGTTTTCACATACGGTGCCCATAGCTGTACCTTTGATCCCAGCATCACCCTGAAGATTAATACTCTCATTTTTATCTTCCTGTTGGACTTAACTACCTAGATGTTTTCAGGTATACCAGATTAAACCTTTTAATAACTTACTACCCCGACCAAGTTCGAGAACTTGACTCTGAGTATGTATCACCTGTATTAAATGCTTTGGATTTATGCTTGTTTCTCCTTTTTCTGCTTTCTCATAATTCACTGGTTACCAAGTCTTATGAAATTCGTTCTATAAGAGAAAAAGAACTCAAGGCACAAATAGGTTCAAGTGACAACGTTTTGAGAAATAATATGATGTTTTGACTATTATTGTCCTGATAATGCGGTTTGGACTTCATTGCCTTACTTACCTCCTACTTTGTTCTTAAAGACAGTGCTTCATCAGGTAGCTTTCCCAGATTCCAAACTCCTGTGGATTTCCAGGTTCAAGAGACTCATTGTTCTTGAAGTCTCCTATTCTCAGGCCTGAAACTTAAGGTCTCATTTGGCTCAAGTAAATAAAGTTCCAGGGAGCCTCCAGATTTGCCTAATCAATTTCAATGGACTTCCTGCCAACTTCTTTTGGAAAATAGTTTTATTTGGCATCATTTGACAATGCAGTGTCAATGGAATGCACACCCATTTTAAAATTCTGCCTTTTCGGATAAAATTTACCTACAAAAAAATCATCCATTTTAAGAGCTCAATTTTATGAATTCTGAGAAGCACATCTAATTTTGGGACTACCATCCAAATCAAGACATAGAGTATTAGTATCACTGCAAAATTCTCCATAGCAGTTTATATCAGTCCCTTCTTCTCTTCCATCCTGCCTTGCGTCTACAACCAGAATTCTGCTTTGCTTTTTTGGGATGGCATAAAACAGTCTTTTGGGTCTAGCTCTCTTCACTCAGAAAAATACATTTAAAATTCATCTATATTTCTACATGTGTCAATCATTTACTTTTTACTTTTTATTGCTAAATAGTGTTCAATTTTGAGTATACTCCATTTTGTATATACATTCACATTGCTGGCCATTTGGATTGTTTCAAGGGTTTGGCTATTAAGAATAAATTTGCTATATACCTCCTTTTACTTGTCTTTCACTTGCATAAGGTTGGATCTGCTGAGTTTCTTCATTGTAGTTTTAATATTTTTTCCCTTTGTGATTGATAAATATCTTAAGGAGGATACATTGTTACTATGCTTATATTCTACTGCTTCCAAATTTTTACTCACTGATTCTTAGCAAACTGCAGAAATTACTACTGTTTGCCTAATGGCACTTGGTCATTTCCTTCATTTCTCTAGCATTTATTAACAGGAATTCTTCTATAAGCAAATCTGTCATTTGTCTATTTATTTATTATTTATTTATTTATTTATTCAATGATACAGTCATATCAGAATGGACTCGTGATATTAATTTTATTTTTTGTGTCATAATCCAGTATTGCAGTTATTTATTTATTTATTTATTTATTTATTTATTTATTCCCCAAATTGTTTCAGTTTTGGATCCTGTGTCCTTTTGCCATTCCCCCCATCATTTTTTCAAGGACTTTGTTATTGCCTGACACTACAATATATTCCAGGCTTACCTTGTGTTTTCTCTGTCCAAATACTAGTAATTATCTACTTCTCCAAAGAATGTTAATTTCTTTTATTGGAGAATGGAATTTAGAAGCCAAACTCCAAGACTAAGCATATTCATTGCTATTGGGATGTCATTGTTTCTAGGTCCTCTCAGCAGATAGGGCTATGATATATATATGATATCTGAGATATATATATATATATATATATATGTCATATATAATATATGCACACATACATATGTGTATATATATATAATATATAATGTGTGTTCTGACTAGTAATACACACATATATATACACTTATATATATATATATACACATATATATACACATATATATGTGTATATATACACACACATATATATATACACATATATATACACACATATATATATACACATATACACATATATATACACATATATACACATATACACATATATGTGTGTGTGTGTATATATATATAGATATATATAGATATATATATAATGTGTGTGTGTTCTGACTCACGAGTGCTCACACAATTATGTTTATTTCTGTCTCTCTCTCTATCTTAAAAACCGCAAGTTCTCTGATTTGTCAAATCTAATAATACTACAGGCTTATGCTAGCCCTCTCCCTGTTCTTATTGTGACACTTTCTTTGGTGGTCAGAAAACCTCACTCTTATTATTTATAATATATTTATTTATTTAAATAATCCTCCAAACACAGTAATATTTGAGTTGCTCACCCATGCCCCCATGGGAAACTGATTTACTAACTAATGTACACTTCCTATTTTTAGCCTTAGAGAAAATGCTGTTTTCCAAAGTTACATAGGTTAGTTCTTTTGTTCCCCATCTCTGGAGAACCCTGACTAATAAACTATGTGTATTCCATTTTGATTTCCTTCATACCTCAGTGATTTTAATTATTAATTTGTATTTTGCTTATGTGAAACTATGCCATAGTTTGTGGAATCAAAGCTATTATGCTCAGAGAAATAATGCTTTCTTTTTCCTTCCTTACCTCCATGTTTCTTCATGCCAACCTTATCAACCTATTTCCTAGTAGGTAAATAATCTCTTTAGTTTGTAAATGATCTCTTCTGTAATTCTTTAGTACCAGTGAGCACATACATCTCTGTTTTCTCTATCTCCTATATTTTTGCTTGAAATATACTATACATTTTGTGTGCATTTAGGGTGTTTCATTTAACAATATATTCTGCAAATCACTACAAAACTGTGCATAAAGATCTTTCTGATTCTTTTTATGGCTACGTATACTTGCACTATGTAGGTATAGCATACTTTTTTTTCAATATTCTCCTATGTAAGGGATTCAGGCTATACTATATGTGATATTTTGAAACTAAAAGCAATGTTAAATTAATTGGTCCATATATATTTTTGTATTCTTAGAGGCGCTTTAGGATAGAGCCTTAGAAATGGGACTGCTGAGTCAAAAAGATAAGCACATATGTATTTGTGATTTATTGACAAATTCCCCTCCAGAGCAGTTGTACGAATTTGTGTTTCCACTTGCATTGTATGAGAGTGATTGTTTGCCAACAGAATTTGTTATGCTTTTTAATTTTCCCAATCTGATAGATGAGAAATGGTATATAAGTGTTATTTTAGTTTAATTTGCATCTCTTTAACTATGAATATGACTGAATCTTTATATATATATATATATATATATATACACACACACATATTTACACACATATGAGTTTATCCACATACATACACATATATGATGGTTCACATTTTTTTCCATTCTTCTATCGGAAATGGTAGTAACTTGGGGGAAAGAAGTTGAAATTAGATCTATGTATGATAGATCTAACTAGTAAATGTACTAATAAACATACTAATGAATTCCAGAATGATTGGAGACCTAAATGTAAAACAATCAAACTATGCAAGTTCTAGAAGACATGGGTCAATTCTTTTTTATCTAGGTGTTGAGGAAGGCTTTCTAACTGTGTTTCAACATTCAGAGGGAATTGAAGAATATAATTGATAAGTTTTACGACATAAAAATAAAAACACTTTTGCATAGAAACTAGCACCACAGAAAGTCACAGCACAGCTGGTAAATAGGAGAACGTATTTGCAAAATAGATCAGACAAGGTGGGTTTGTTTGCTTGTCTGTTTTGATGGTGAGAAAGGGATGTGAATTCTATTTTGTGGTTCTCTTTTGCCTTATAGGACCCTAAGATTTTTCTTTTCTTTTTACCTTCACCACCCAATTGCCAAACACTTTTCTCCTCTTTATGTTCATTTTTCTCCACTGGAAGCTATGCATTTCAAAACCTCCTTTATATGCGCCTGTTGCTTAAACCATGCCTGTCCTTACATTGTATTTACTTTTTTTTTTTTTTAAATAGCACCTGCTCCTTCAAACCACACACACTTTGAAATCTCTTCCCTGTAGTCGATGCTCTGATCTGTCTAAAAACGTTTCCAGCAATTATAGGTAGGGGATGGATTTAATATTTCTGGCGATCATGCCAAATCAGCCTTTGGCCCCTTTGCTAGTTTCCATCTTCTCTCTTCTCCACACCTTTTCTCATTATGGCTTTGCTCTTCACATAGCCTCGTGGCTGGTTAAGGCTAAGGCAGTAGCATGAGAAATTACATGCTAAGATTGGTGATTTTTCTCTTTTCGTTCACAGTTTGTACTTTCTGCTTTCAATCATGCCGAGGGCATATTTTCGTATAGAACTTACTTATCCCTTCTTATTTTCTTACTTTTTATGAGGGGAAACTTAGGGATGCAGATAGCTATGTGGCTGCCTTTATCCTCAGCTACACCTAGAACTGATAGCATTTTATTGGCTTTGAATCAAAGACAATCAGAGCAGACTAAAGTTGAATCACTGGAAATACATTTCATTTTTTTAAAAAGAATCTACTGTAATAGGGAGAAAGTGACCTCTATAGAACCAAACTCACTTCTCAATACAATAAAGAAAAGTGGGTATCGGTGGATGGAAAATTACTGAAGGAAGAGTTAGGGGTGAGGGGGATTCTGACAAAACCGACTAGACATGATTTTTGCTGAGGACAGGCCAGAGTGATCAGCTATTAAGGCTGTGGGATGCCGAATTTGATCAGATATTGAGGGAGGGTGGAGACTCTTGCTAGATAGACTTGACATGATCCTTGCTAATACTAGACTGTACAAAGAAGGACACAGAAACCCTGGATTTGAATGGGAACTCAGATGAGTCTGTTTAAAGTTTGGTCATGGAGAGAGTTTTGTCAGTTTCCAAATATTATTAATTTCACATTACTAAGTGTGAGATTTTGTTGTGTTTCTTTAAGTAATATGCAACCTCGTTCTTTCCCACAGGCAAGCTAGTCAGGATCGGTTTGAAACTTGACAAGCTTGTTTGATTAGTCTATGGTTATTTTGTCACCTCTAGTAAGATGACATCATTCTGAGGTCTCTGCCTAATGCACTGTGTATAACTAGGTCATATAACTCTGTCAACTCAGATCTCTGTCTCCTTAACTGCTCGACCATGTTTCTGTCACCCATCCTGCGCTACAGCCTGAGATTTGCCTCCAGGATGTAAAATGGAGCAGTCGCCTTGTTTGTTTCCTTCTCGCAAGATCTTATCCCTCTGCTAGCTGTTGTCCCATTTCTCCACCAGAAGCTATGCATTTCAAAACCTCCCTTATATGCGCCTGTTCCTTAAACCATGCCTGCGTTTACATTGTGTCTACTTTCTTGTATATAGCACCTGCTCCTTTAAAGGACACACACTTTGAAATCTCCTCCCGGTAGTCGATGCTCTGATCTGTCTATAAATGTTTCCGGCAATTATAGGTAGGGGATGGATTTGGTATCTATGGTGATCATGCCAAATCACCCTTCGGCCTCTTTGCTAGTTTCCATTTTTATAAAGTATTTTTTTAATGTTTATTTATTTATTTTGAGAGAGAGAAAGAGCAGGGGAGGGGCAGAGAGAGAGAGGGAAAGAGAGAATCCCAAGCAGGCTTCATGCAGTCAGCACAGAGACCTACGTGGGGCTTGATCTCACGAACCCTGAGCTCATGACCTGAACCAAAATCAAGACTCGGAGACTAAACCGACTGAGTCACCCAGGCACCACTATCGTCCCATCTGAAAACAGTTGTTTCATGTGTTTTGCTTGGTTGTGTACTTATTTATAATGAGAGGGCAATTCCTATAGCAGTTAATTCATCTATAACATATGTGCAAGATCTTAATTCTTACCATAATACTTATTTCAATAACATGCATGTCTATTTGAAGTTTATGACAATGGTGAACATAGCTGGGGAAAATATAAAGAAAATTCATGTATCCTTGATCTATAATTTCCTTTTGTATTCTTTTAAAGTAGGGCAACTGCTTCATGCCCAGCTGTGCCCAAATTCTTCAAGGTAATCCATGTGTAACATAAGAAAATAGCCTAATCTATCTTCTATATTGGGAAGAAAAACAAACAAACAATTTATCTTCCTTTGCCTTAGTTAGAAAATGGATGGCCATACTTTCAAAAAATGTTGATTACAAGTAGATCCTTTCTTCTTTCTTTCTTTCTTTCTCTTTCTTTCTTTCTTTCTTTCCTTTCTTTCTTCTTTTCCTCTTTCTTCCTCTCTCTCTCTCTCTCTCTCTCTCTCCAAATGCTAAATTTTAAAAGGATCCAAGAAAAGCTGAAGCAAATATTCTTTTGCTGATACATGATAATTACTCTCTCGAGATGTAGGTTTTAGGATGTGCAAAATATAGAGATAGAAATATAAAATACATAGATTATAAAACATGTAAATTTTAGAATATATAAAATAAAGCATTCCTCATTTCTTCACCCCCCCCAAAAAAAAACAAGTTGTGATTTTTTGACTACTGACATGCATTTGAAATATGTTAACTGAATCCTCTGGTAATACATATGAAACAACATGATAATGAAGAGATATGATGCTTCTAGTAAAACGGATGGAATTAGTATGCATCATTAAAAACATATGAGGTATAAAGTATAATAACATTTTGTCAAAAGGATTTGGTGAGACTCAAAAATGCGTATCTGTTGAGAGAGCTCATATATTTCTAAGTACTCTTATTTATTACTCTATTTTGAAATTTTACAGGAACCAATTTAACATCATTTATTTTGATGCCTTTTATCCTAACCTTTCATTAACTGAAAACAAGAAAATAAAGATAGAACTGGCAAAAATCCCACAGAAGTATTTAGTCTGTGTATGAAAATTTGACTTCTATCTGATTCTAGCTCAAAATTCTTTCTGGGTTTCCTACCAAATTGCAGTTACATCAATTTTAAAAGTATCCATTAGAGATATTTTTGAGAATTAAGTAATCTGAGAAAAACAGTCAGCTAGTATTTCTCACTGCCCAGCTGTGATATACTAAGTAAGTATAGAGAGTTAACTGTTTTTATTGTCTTCTGTCATTCCTAAGTCTTTGGCTTGTCATACACTTTCATATGTGGCATCATTCTACCTTACTGGCAATTTCCCCATGCTATCCATTCCAACTCCTATATACATAACAACATATTACTAATCACTAGTACACAAATTATCTTGCCATGACCTCAGAATATCAGGCAACTTTATTTACTTTAGCTTTGAATCTGTGAACTAGCTTTTTGTTATACCTGTAATATCTTTCAGCTTACTTTCCTCCTTTTTCAAACTTGGAAAAATTTTTACTAATAAAAATATATTGGATTTTAATAAAATCTAGGCAATGGTTAGTGATTTTTCTACAGCTACTACATAAGCCATATATTAGCATCTACCTTATATGCAGAAAAATTCTGACTCCTGATTGAACACTTCCCCATAACCTGAAAACACACCTGTGATTTTTTTAAATTACTTTCTGCCCCTGGGGAACTTCAAATGAACTTTTAATGTGATTGATAGAAAGGTATCTGAAAAATCTCCAAACATTGGTGCACTAAATAAAATTGCCTATGTAAAAGCACATAGGCAAAAGAAAATTATAAAGTTTTTGAATAGAATAAAAATAAAAATACAATATATCAAAATTGGGGGATGTTCCCAGAATAGTACACATGGAGAAGTTATAGAACTCTCTATGTCAGAAAAGAAGAAAGATACCAAGTCAATCACATTGGTGTCTGCATTTGGACATTAGAAAAAGAATCACAAATGAAAGCAGGTGAAAGGAAATAATACATGGCAGAGCGGAGAAAGATATAGAAAATAGAAAAAAATACAATAGAGAAAATCCATGAATCTCAAGGCTGTTTCCTTGGCACAAGAGATAAAATCACTAAAACTTTAACAAAATTGATCAGAGACAAAGAGAGGTATGACAGTTTACCCATATCAGGTGATGATATGAGATAGGTGGTATATGAATGATAGCATAATGAGAGAGAAGATATCCCTACCGATTTTACAGAGATTAAGAGGATAACGGGGAACTTTTGCCAATAAGTGTGGCAATTTAAGTGAAATAAATTACCTAAATGCCATAAACTCCTCAAGATCATTCAAGAAGAAAATACCTAAGTGAAATAGTCTTATTTCTGTTAAAAAGATTAAATTGGTGGTTAAAAACTTCCTGCAAGGAAAGCACCAGATTGCATCATGGGGGAATTCTAAGAAATATACAAGAAAAAAATACTGTGAATTCTTATGTTCCATTTCCCTATCACTTCTTTTATTCCTAACTCCATCTCATCCCTTCTTTCTATATTTTTGGTGATACTTTCTTCAGTACTTCTGAATTTAAAACAGAAGAGATCATTTTGTACGGCAGGCTTTCAAGATTTGCAGTATTCCAGTATTTTAAGCTGAGACCACAAGGTAAATTAATAGTTAATATAAACAATTTAAGCATGAGTATATGCTGCTCCAAGTATTATTTTACAGAAAAATGATCTAACACTTATCCTTTCTTTTGCAACTTCTCCTATATATAGTTTGCTCCCATGAGCAATTTCTAGTGAAGTAATGCTCTATTGCACTAATTCCAGTAGCATTTAAAATGGTTCTTTTCGGGCGCCTGGGTGGCACAGTCGGTTAAGCGTCCGACTTCAGCCAGGTCACGATCTCGCGGTCCGTGAGTTCGAGCCCCGCGTCGGGCTCTGGGCTGATGGCTCAGAGCCTGGAGCCTGTTTCCGATTCTGTGTCTCCCTCTCTCTCTGCCCCTCCCCTGTTCATGCTCTGTCTCTCTCTGTCCCAAAAATAAATAAACGTTGAAAAAAAAATTTAAAAAAAAAATAAATAAAATGGTTCTTGTCATTCTCTCTCACCTTTGTAATTTTGGAAAGATGTATAAATTCAGATCGTTGTAAAATATGTATGATTTATACCCTGTATATTCTTAATTTTTCAGCTCATAACGTTTTTTTTTCGAAATGATTTTCAACAGTAGTATTTTTTTGTTGTTGGCCAATGAATTATCCTTAGGTTTTGACATATATGCATACACTCACACACACACACACACACACACACACACACACACACACAACTTTTTGTTTCATATTGAAACATTTTTGAAAGAAGCACAATATAATTTTCTTTATTTTTAAAGAAATATTGATACTAAGTATCCCTAGATTCTGCTATGACATTTATCTCCTTAACTGTTCATTAGTTTGCTGTTGTTGGGAATGTTTCTTCATGTTATATAATTAAGACCATACATTTGAGAATATACGAGCCAGACATACTACATATATGCATTTAAGTTAAAAACTATTAGTTTTGTACTATTTTGCTATTTTGTAGCTACTTTAGCTTACTGTCTATCTTAATTTATATTTAAATAGTGGAATAGTAAAACTATACACTTATTCAAAAAAACACTTAACCAAATATTATAAGTGTGACAAATCCCCATAAACCTGAGATAAATGTTCTTAGATTTGTTGCTCAGGCAGAGAACAAATTGATTATTGATACAAATCTGAAGGATCATCTCTTCACTTAGCCACTAGTCCTAAAAAATAACTTGTATTCTCTGGGAAAAACAAACATGAAAGAGAAAAATAGTGTTGCTCAGACAATCCTATTATTTTATACATAATAATCAATATCTAATTGAAAATAACAAATTTTAAGAAGAAACAGGAGGCACAATGTGGGAAAAATTAACACGAATGAATTCCTTAAATAACCTGGATATTGGAACTAGCATAAAAGGACTTTAATCATTATGCATGTCTGATCAAACATTCAT
Organism: Herpailurus yagouaroundi; assembly: GCF_014898765.1. Classification (NCBI taxonomy): domain Eukaryota; kingdom Metazoa; phylum Chordata; class Mammalia; order Carnivora; family Felidae; genus Herpailurus; species Herpailurus yagouaroundi. The sequence continues at coordinate 40,769,419 of NW_024412400.1, read as the reverse complement.
AGGAAAGATGGAGAGAATGAGAGAAAAGGCAGGAAATCTCAGCAATAAAATTAGAGCTTTTTAAAACAATACATTCTTGAGTAGAAAAAACACTTTCTGAAATCAAAAATACAAACTACCAAGTAAATACTAGTGTGAAAGAATGAATTCTTGAATTGGAAAATGTCTATTGAAATGTTCCAAAATGAAGCCCTATAGAAGAAAAAAGATGGTGATGTGAGATAATATCAATAAATAAACAAAGCTGTTTGGAGTCTTAGAAGGAAAGAATGCAGGATTGGGTAGAAAAAAATTAAAAAATAATGGAGGAAGTTTTTCCAAAATTAATTAAAATTATCAATTAATAAACACAAGTAGCTCAGAAAAACCAAACCTAAGCACATGAAAGTCCAATGGCTGAGTATAATGAGAAAATACTAAAATCAGTCAATAAAAAAACACGCACACACACACGAAGGAGACCAACTGTAATGACAATGCTGACTTCACATCTGCAATAAATACAAAACAGAAGCCAATGGGATTACATTTTTATTTATTTATTTATTTATTTATTTATTTATTTATTTATTTAACATTTATTTATTTTTGAGACAGGGAGAGACAGAGCATGAACAGGGGAGGGTCAGAGAGAGGGAGACACAGAATATGAAGCAGGCTCCAGGCTCTGAGCTGTCAGCACAGAGCCCGACGCGGGGCTAGAACTCACGGACAGCAAGATCATGACCTGAGCCGAAGTCTGCCGCCTAACCGACTGAGCCACCCAGGCACCCCATAGGGATTACATTTTTAAAGTACACACAAAAGTAATACCAGAATTCTATGTCCAGTTAAATTAACTCAAATTATATTTTCTGATCAATTAAAGCTAAGGGTTTGTTGCCAACAAAATAACTAGCACTGTAAGAAATGCCAAATGAAATTCATTAGAATGACACCAGTTGAAAGTTCCCATTTACAGAAAATAATGAAATGGTAAATAAGTGATGAGAAATAGAAATTAGAGGTTATAATGTATTCTTCAGAGTAACAACTAGAAAAAAAGAGATACAGAGAAAGAATATGTCAAGAAATTTAGCTGGGGCAGTTTCTGAGTTTGAGCCCTACATTAGGCTCTGTGCTGACAGCTCAGAGCCTGAGTCCTGCTTCAGATTCTGTGTCTCCTGCTCTCTCTGCCCTCCCCCCGCCCATACTCTGTCTCTGTCTCTCTCTATCAAAAATAAACATTAAAAAAATTAAAAAAAAATTACATTTGAATATTATGTAATGATTTTTTAGTCTCAGAGAAGTTGGGAAAGCTGAATCAAAAGAACAACAACAAAAAAAAGAAAACTGGCAAGATGATAGTCTTAAACACAACTATATGCATAATTACATTAAAAGTAAATAGATTTAAAAACGTCAAACAAAAGGCAAACGTTACCACAATTAATGAGAAACAGCAAGGCCTGATCATAGGCTATTTATAAGATTAACTTTATACGTAAATGCAAATACTAAGTATAAGCAAGTTGGAGTAACTACATTAATATCACACAAAGCTGACATAAGTCAAGATACAGAGGTGATAAATGTTTTATAGTGATTTTATAGTGATAAAATATCCATTATAGAGGAAATTTTTAATAGTAGAACTTCAAAGCACATGAAGCAAAACTGATCAAAATTCAGGGAGAAGTATGCAAATCTATAATGACAACTGGAGATTTTAACATCCTCTCTCACTACTTAGTAAAACAACTAGACTTAATAGACATTTTAAAACATTCAATCTAGGGGCACCTGGGTGGCTCAGTTAGCTAAGCATCCGACTTCAGCTCAGGTCATGATCTCACAGTTCATGGGTTCAAGTCCTGCATCGGGCTCTGTGCTGACAGCTCAGAGCCTGGAGCCTGCTTTGGATTCTTTGTCTCCCTCTCTCTCTGCCCCTCCCCAGTTTGCGCTCTGTCTCTCTCTCTCTTTCTCTCTCAAAAATAAAAATAAACATTGAAAAAAAGTTGAAAACAATCCAACAATTGCAGAACACATTCTTTTTTAGTGTGCGTATATGGATGGATATTATGCTGGAACAGAAGAAAAATCTCAATAAATTTCAAAGTCTTTACAGAATATGTTGATGGCAGAGTTGAATTAATAATCTGCAACAAAAGTTATCTAGATAATTCTCAAGTACTTGAAAATTAAGTAAGATATTTTATTTATTATTATTTTTTAGGTAGTCTCCACACGTAATGTGGGGCTTGAACTCATGACTCTGAGATCAAGAGTCTAAGTAAGGATATTTTAAAACCTTTTAGTCAAAGGAGCAATAGATTTTAAGGTATCTTTACTTAGACTCTTGATCTTGGGGTTAATAAAAGAATACATAGTAACCAAAAGCATATGTGTATTTTCTTCTTGGTTCATGTTTGTGTCAGATAAACAACCTCAGGGTGGTTTAACTTTGCCAATATACATGTAAGCATGTCTTCAGGCTTTGGCGTAGTTTAGATTGATGCATGGCTACGTGCATCCATGTGATTCCCAGTTGGGCAGTTAGTGATAATAACATCAAACTAACACACTTACAATTATTGGGACTGAAGATTTATCCCCCACTGGTGTAGAGTTAATATTTATTTTTCTTTGTGTAATTTGAAACTTAAATACATAGAGCAAGACTAGGACTGCTCACTTCACTCCAAAATTCAACTCTCTACAAATAACAACAACAACAACAACAACAACAATAATAATAGTAATAACAAATTTCTTTGTAACAGGTCTCATTTTATTCTGACGACAGAAGGAACAAAAAGTAAATTCAACATTGAAAAATAAATGTGGCTCTACTGTTTACAACAAAGAGCCTCGTATGTGTATTATTCTAACAATTTAAAATTCACATTATGTATCATGGTTGTTCACTCCTTTTGTCTTTGCACCATCACCTTCTTTCTGCCATGCTGACATCTGGGTCAGAGAGAAGCCAATACCTTCATCACTACCTTTATCCCCAAAATACAGGTACATGCCAATCAACATGTACGTAATCTAAAATTAATATGTTTTTACCAAGTGAAACTACAAAACCGTATGCCATGCAGATTGAAGGTGTCAACACTGACATACATTGAATAAGGTGCACCTGTCCAGTAATTTAGTTAATATTTAGAGTAGTATAGACTAGACATACTATTCATTGTATTACTTTCAGATTTAATATCTTTGCATAAGTCAGTTGTACTGGAACACGGCACTTGGCACAATTATTTCAAAGTGTTATTTTCATCAATAGTGTATAAATTCACGATATGTAACAAGACGTTTTTATTCCAAGAAATAAAAAGACATTTGAACACATGTTTATACATTTAATTCTATCAAATAATTTGGTGCTTCTGGTAATTCACCTCTTTTAAAGAATAATTGCTTTGAAATAGCTTCATGGTTGAATTTCTTCTTATCAATGAATTGAATTTAAGTTAATTTTCGAAAACAAAATTTAAGATTTTTCTCATAACTCTGTACCTTGTGACTCCCATGTTTCCAAATTAAAATGACCCCTATATTTAAGTCTGTTTCCCATAATCATATATGAATATGATCCTCTCTTTAATATCTACCCATCTGTCTACTATACGCACACATCCATGAAAATGTATCATACATATACTATTTTCCCTAAGTTTTGAAAATTCTGATTATTGGAGCTGGTTTTAAGCAGTTCAGAGTTCAATAGCTAAGGGAAAGCTATTTGTTGTATTGTTTGAGATCTAGCTAGATTATTTGAATCTAGCAAGGAAAGAATGGATAAAACTCATAAGCTGCTGTAAGTATACGGGAGAAGTTAGTAAGTAGAGCATGTATGAGTTAACCATAGAGAGGATGGAAGGACTAAGCATGATTATTCATGAGGTGTTAAATGTGCATGAGGTACCAGAAGCACTAAATAACAGGATGCGGTAAATATACATGAGACATATGAAGCACTCATTATTCATAAGATCTTAATTCAGCCACCCATTGGTGACACCCATTTTGGCCCTGACAATTCTAATGCCCAAGAAACTGACATGAAACCCATGACTGTTCAGCAAGCTGATTGGCAACGTATAGCTATTAGCCAGGCCACCTTGTCCTGTGTCTCTCTGATAAAGCAAGAGTGTGTCATTTGCCCTGACCTTCTTCCTCAGTTGGGTTTTCTTGGTTGAACTTCAGCTATCATTCTAGTAACCATGTCAGTACAGGAAACGCAAAGCAATAGAGCAACTGACTATTGTGTCCCACGGATATAGTGATATAGTCCTTCCGAGACACTTGCACCCCATCCTAAATGGGTTAACTTACTCCATTTCTTTCCTCTCGTCTTATGCTATATGTATTAAATGTAATTAATAAACTTTGTGATTTGAGCATTTTAATTTGGTCTGTGAACCTTTATGTTGCCTGACTACCGGGAAAGTTTTCTTGTTAGTCTACTTGGACTCTCCTATTGCATCAAGGTAATTCCTCACACAACAAAGGTACCAGGCCCTGCAAGTCTAGTAAGTATTATCTTCTTTGTTATTTTGTTGGCAGAAAATGGAAACAATATTACTTTCAGGTGAATATATACTGCAGGTGTTTTTTATTTTGACCTTCACAGAAAATCGACAATTTTCAGATACAAATTTTGTTAGCATAGATAGACCTAGATACATATTCATCTGTAAAATGTAGGTAGCAATAACTCATACTCAAGGATTAAACTTATACACACACACACACACACACACACACACACACACACACACAAAAGAGGAACTGAAGCAGCTGGTAATTGTAGCAAATGAGTAAATGTGTTTGTTGGAGTGACCCTGGTAGGTGGGACTCTTTTTAAAGGATCCCTTGACAATTAGTAAAATTACAAATGTTAGCTTTGGAACAAAAAGATGTTACTATGTCACAACAGCATTCTAGTCTGTTTGGGATAACTTTCTGAGACATCAGCACCTTCACTGAGGCCTTTTTGGGAGAGGTCTGTGGACTCCTCACCAGGAAATCAAATGTTTCTAGGTTAAACCCACCCAGCCAGTGTTGGTATCATATCTGGGACCTTAACTCACTGAGCAACACGAAAACACTGGTTACTGCAACTGCCTTTGAAGAGTCTCGATTAAACCAACATTGAATGCAGGGTCTAATTATCAAACCTGTGACATTACTGAAATAAGCAAAAAGCCCATTAAAATGTGCTGTGCCTTCTGTTTGCTTTTTTGAAATGCTAGTTTGCAGATGTGTTTTTCAGCCCTTCTTTGCATGGCAAGAGTTTCCTTAACTCCTTTGTGGTAGTGTCTGAGTTTTCCCACTGCTGAGGCAAGGTTATCTATTTCCACATCCTTTTCTTCAGAATCATCTTTTGAAATGTAAACATTGCCCACAAGTAACAAAAACTAAAAAATAAATGTGAATATAAGAAAATATCCATAGCCAAATAACAAGTGTAATTCAGTGATGATTTTAAGAATTACAGTAATATATTTCTTACATTACCAACTTAGGCCAGACTTAGTCCATAAACAACAGGAAACCATGTTTTTCCACCACATGTCACCTTTTGAAATTGTTGCAATCTATTTTTAAGTTTGAGTTTGGTTTTAACTTTTCCAAATTTATGCATGTATATGTATGAATACACATATACACATATGTATAGTGATGTGTTATATTCTTTTGTTAATATTTGTAATGTTAAATATAAATATAAAATAACATAATTTATATATTGCTGTAGGTTAATACTAATTTATATTAAGCATAGGGTTATTTACATTATAATACATAAATATTTACTGATCCTAATGCAGTGATACATGGTTTTGCTTAAAGTGATAATTGTGTCTCTGCAAGGTATCAAAATACCTGTAAATGTTTTTTTTTTTCTCACAATATTGCATTTTTCTGTAATCTTTTATTTCATGGACAGATTATTCAAAAATGTCAAGTTCTATAATATTAACCAATTTGATTTGTCAATAATGAATGATTTCTTAAACTGTGTAATAGGATCTAAGTATAGGTTTATGTTCATAAAACAAAGTTCAGTAGCAGAGAAATAACTCTCATTATATTTTTAAACATCTTATTTTGAATACCCACCCTGTGCCAGGAATTGTGTTATGGTCTGGTTATCCAAAGACAAATACTAAACATGCCTTGCTCTCAAGTTGCTCATACACTCAGATGGCCGTATGTACGTTGAAGTGCTGGAAATATTTTGCAGGTGGTAGAGGTGATGGCGTCACGGCAGTGTGCACGTACCAAACGTCATTGGATTGTTTCCTTTTAATTGTTGGGTTTTGTCGTATGAATTTCACCTCACATTATTAAAAAAACAGCTGGGCGGGGGTGACCTGGGTGGCTCAGTCAGGTAAGAATTCAACTCTTAATCTCAGTTCAGGTCTCGATCTCAGGGTCATGAGTTCAAGCCCCGTGTTGGACTCCACGCTATGCTGGAAGCCTACTTAAAATATATATATATAAATATATATATATATATATATATATATATATATATATATATTTATTTTGAAAATTGAAAAAACAAAAGAGCTGGTTCAGAGAGCAAAATGAAGAGAGAGTGCATCACAAGTACCAACTGCTCTGGATTGACCCTTTGATTTCATTTGAGTAAACTTTGCTTTTAGACTAAACCACAAGGAAGTTGGGTTGCATAATGATTAGAGATAGAAATGCACACTGCTTCACAGGGTGGTAAGGAGGCTGCTTTCAGGAACATACAGTAGGAAAGCTCAACTCACCGCATAGGAAATTCATTATCTTAGATAACCTGAAACTTATTGGTATGAAATTACCAGGTTTTATTATTGATCAAAAACCCCAGTATTTTCCGGGTTCCGCTCTGCCAAATTCAGTGTGCTAGAAACTCCTCTTTCCACCTCTTACACCAGCAACAGTTCTCATCTCATTCAGACACAGCAACATCACATAGAAGAAAGACTATTTCACCCTCATGAATGTCCTTTTAAATAATGGACATTTTTTCCCTAAAAGTCCCTGAAGACATTTTTTTTTTAACATGTTATTGACCAGAATTGAGTCCCATGCCCATGAACTATTCACTGGAAATAGTTCACTGGAATTGCCACCATTGACTTTCAGACCAACTCAGATATATACTCCCTGATATGGGAATAGAGTTATCTTCCATTAAGGGGGAATAAATTGGTGTCTGTAAGCAAAGAAGAAAGTAAAGTTATTTTAGAAGAGAGTCACCAGAGGCTGCTATAAATAATAATATAAAAATGCATAAATATTATATGAAATATATGAGAACTAAAATAGTAAATCTCTAGATATGGTAGAATTTTGTAATTGATGTATCCATATATACAATATGCAGTTTGGGCATGATTATTTAAAAATTAGTCTAAATTCTTGCTTAAGCCATGTAAGAAAAATCTTTCTGTATTCTAATCCTAATGTTTCAACTGTTTTATTTATTTATTTATTTTTTAATATATGAAATTTATTGTCAAATTGGTTTCCATACAACACCCAGTGCTCATCCCAAAAGGTGCCCTCCTCAATACCCATCACCCACCCTCCCCTCCCTCCCACCCCCCATCAACCCTCAGTTTGTTCTCAGTTTTTAAGAGTCTCTTATGCTTTGGCTCTCTCCCGCTCTAACCTCTTTTTTTTTTTTTTTCTTCCCCTCCCCCATGGGTTCCTGTTACGTTTCTCAGGATCCACATAAGAGTGAAACCATATGGTATCTGTCTTTCTCTGTCACTCCATTTCAGTTCAAATTTACAAGCAGGCGGTCTAATAAAAAGAGCATAATATTTTTGCTAGAAAAACTTAGGTTCAATTTCTTTTCTATAGTTTCTTTAAATGATTAACTCTGGGCAAAATGGTTTACCTCGTTAAGCCTCAATTTCCTAATTTATAAAATGAAGATAAATGAGATTGTACTTTCAGAATTATTTTATTTATTTATTTTTTTAATTTTTTTTTCCACGTTTTTATTTATTTTTGGGACAGAGAGAGACAGAGCATGAATGGGGGAGGGGCAGAGAGAGAGGGAGACACAGAATCGGAAACAGGCTCCAGGCTCCGAGCCATCAGCCCAGAGCCTGACCCTGGGCTCGAACTCACGGACCGCAAGATTGTGACCTGGCTGAAGTCGGACGCTTAACCGACTGCGCCACCCAGGCGCCCCTCAGAATTATTTTAAAATATAATAAAATACCTGTGCTTGGCATATAGTATGTTATCTATTTTTAATGTTTTGTAAATAGAATAAAAATACACGGCAAGCCAACCTCTTCATTAGACTTCCCCTTTTAATTGTTTTGTTTTAGTAACTAAAACAAACCAAATGAGTGTATTATTAGTTATAATATATGATGTGAAGATCAGTATTGTTTTTAATTTTCCAAATGAAGACAAATCATAACAAAGAATGCTAGAATCAGGATGAATCCAACGATAACAATTATTGAAATATTTTTACAAAGATAGTAATTATTGAGACATTTTACATAAGTAGTAATTTATTTGGTTTCATTTGTCAAATAGTGAAACGGCTAGTTTAAGTGATAGCTGAAACAATTTATATACAGAAGTTGAACTCATATAAACCAAGAAAATCAATGCAATGAGTAATTAACTCTAATTATTTATCATGTGTCACACATTTTGGTAATTAATACCTACCTGGAACTCCAAGTCTTCTATAATTTTCTTTAGCCATCGGGTTTTTTGCCTCCATTTGTTTAGCAAGATGTGATGTAACTAGAAGTGATCCACACAGAAAAATGGCCTTCTTTCCTCACTAATCTTTATGTCTTTGTGTACTCAGAAGCAAATTTATTTTATATGTTATTTATAAGATTTTTATCAAAACACCATTCACTATGTGAAAGGTGTCCCTAAGAAAAGATGTAACGTGATAGACACAGGGAAGAGCACTGTAAAGGGAAAGGGATTGTTTTGGAATTTTGAAAATTCAGCTTGGTAAATAACACCTGGAGGTGGTTAGCTCCTTTATATAATGTGTTGTTTTTGGTTCTCAAAGGAAATTACCCACTTCAGTGACTTAAATACTGTTTCTGAAATATTTGTGAACGATTTGGTCGTTTACGTTGAATATGGGGCGGTCAAAACAGTGTTCCCGCAGGCATGCAGAGAGCATTTTTCAGCTTTGGTGGAGAAAAAAAAAAATTAAAAGGGTCTTTAGTAATGGGAAAGAGGCTAAAACCTTTGCAAAGGACGTGCTTTGGTGTGGGGAGGGTCCGGCTTTCCCACACACCCTCAAACCTGTCTTTCAGTTGTATTCCTTGTGTTCTAGGCTCATGTGAAACAGGTAAATTAAGCTGTTCTAGAATCAGAGATTAATTAAGCTCTAGAAGAAGACCTAACTCAATAGAACAGTCTGCCTCTCTCCAGAGAGCCCTATAAGGATCAGATGAGTACAGAACAGCTGTACTTTTCTCTGTTGACTTACAGAAATTTAATTATATTTGATATATAATTTGTCTGTGATTAAATTTCAAGGGCCTATCAATTTATCTATTTATCTATCCATCTATTTATTTTTCTTCTTACCCACATATTTATTTCAAGAACAATACTTACCATAGCCTGGGCCTTACTCCCAACTGATGAATAAAATACCACACTTCAAGGACAGTCTCTTATTATTGAACCATATTATATAGAAGTAACTATAAAAATTATCTGCAGCTATTAGAGTGATGAAAATTTTGTGCGTAGTAAAAACAAAAGCATGTATTCTTAAAATGTGAAAGTTTAAGTATTATCGTAATCTGATTTTTAGTTTGTTTTGCTCAAAATAGTTTTAGTTTGTTCTACTCAAAATATAACTATATCTCATTCAGGAAAAGTGAAAAGATGGACATTTGTGAGTTAGGTTTAATTTCAGAAGCTTGTAAAATTTCTGTGTATTTTTCAAACTTTTTAATTCCACCCTTTTCTACTGATTTTGGATACATCTATATGTTTACATTTGGTCTTTATTACTCTTGTTTTCCCTAGTTCCGTGTGACTCTTGACGACCATTTATGTGTCAGATGACATTTGTCTATGAAGAATTTCTCCTTCCTCTTCATCCTCAAATTCTCATGCTAAGTGAGCAGGAGAGAGACCACCTTTAGTTATCACATCTTGGGCTCAGTGTTGTAAGTGGCGCTTTTTCCTAATGACTCAATGAATAACCACAATACTGTCAAATGACATACTGGTTAGACGTGAAAAGTTCATTTTCTAACTTTGAAATGTACTGAATTTTGTGAACTTAATAAAGCAGAACAGATCCTAACTGCACATAAAATCAAAACTAGTTGGATACTGAATTAAATTACCCTTGCCATTCTGCCTATAAGGCAAACATCTTTCTAATCTGAATAGGACTCCATATTACGGTTCTATTGTGTTGGTCCTATGTGTAATAATAAAACATTTTTACCTATTGTGTGATCACAAAGTTATATCTTTCCATAAATATAAAAATATAACTGTTGAGAAGAAAAAGAACAAAGAATACATGGCATAAATATAAAACAAATAGCAAGATGACAGTTTATACAAAACCTTATCTATATTTAAATTAAATGTAAATGATCTAGAACAATCCTGTTAACAGGGTTTACATTACAATTATGCACATTTTTAATTTAAATTTTCTTTATTTGTGAATATGCTAGGAAGGACTGGAAAATTAAATTGGCATTTAAAATATAAGTGAATGGGATTTGCCTGAAAAATTAGGGAGCTAAATGTAATTCTAATAATTAAGTACTACTAAAGAGGATGATCTGAAATGACTTAATCTTCTGAAATTAGAAATGACATTACAATGTTTACCAATTATGCTTAACTATATTGTTATCCTAGCTACTTTTATAATTCATTAGTTATAAATGTTCATTCACTCACATTCATTTTCCACTTACTTAAACATTTTTCGAGAACATTTTACATGCCAAACATTATATAAACGCTATTGAAAAAACCAAAATACACACACACACAGCCATTATGTGTCTGTATATATTATACACACGCACACACCACACATATGTACATACCCAGGAGTATAAAGGAGATCAGGGGTGGATAGAAAGGAAGCGTCATGTTACAATTTGGACAAAGTAGGACTTAGTGATGGTGACATTTGAGCAGACTTGGAAAGGTATGGAAATTGGCAAGGCAGATATCTGAGTGGAGAGCATCCCAGTGTGGGAAAATGTCCTAAGCTAGGAATGGACCTGGCCTGATCAAGTAGCAGCAAGGAGAGCCTTGTGGATTGAGCAGAAAGAGAAGCCAAGAAAATTTGGCCTTTATTTTTAGTGCAATGAAGAACTACTGTTGAGTTTTGAACAGAGGGGAGACATGATTTGATGATATACATGTTTAAGAGTACAACTGAGCAAGGATAGAAACAGAGACTAGCTAAGAGGGTATCACAGTGGCCCAGGACAGAGATGATAGTGGTGAGGGAGAAAATTGGTTAGTTCCTGGATATAGTTTGAGGGGACAGCCAACAGGATTTCCTGAGGAACTAGATGTAGGGTACGAGAAGATCAAACATGTCTCCAAAGTTTTTCATCTGAACAAATAAAAGATTGAATTTCCCATCAAATGTTATGTAAAAGGCTGTGCTTACAGCACTTTGGGAGGTGAGGAGATCAGGAGGTCAGCTTTGGACAAATTGAGTTTTGATATTTGTTCGAGATTTGGGCAGAAATACCAAGTAGAGAATTGGATGTTCAGGTTTAAATTTGAGAGAATTTTCTTTGTTGGAAATATAAATTCTGTATCATCGAGGTTACAGTGATATTTAAAGCCAGAAACATGGGATGAGATCACCAAATGAGTGAGTATAGCCAGAGAACATGATTAGGGACTGAGCCTGGGGCATACCGACTTTGAGAACAAATATAAATATTAGCACTATATGAAGTCCTTCTTCAAGTTACTGTTATTTTTATTTGTGCTCAAAATATATAATCCAGTAGCAAGTATATTTTAAGAATTATAGGTGCAGTTTTATCATGTGTATTCTTGGTGTCCAGATAAAGTTTAGTGATGGCTTTTGGCATAAATCAAATTTAAAACATGATTTCCCATTCTACTTCCTGTTTCTTTCTAAAACTTTTTAAATTTTGTTTTGTTGAGTACATTTGTCTAGCAGTTCTTCTTTAGTAATAGTTTTCATTTTCATGTTTTTAAATATTTTGTGTTTTGAGAGACAGAGTGGGAGCAGGGGAGGGGCAGGGAGAGAGGGAGGCACAGAATCCAAAGCAGGCTCTAGGCTCTGAGTTGTGAGCAAAGAGCCCAATATGGGGCTCGAACCCATGAATGTGAGATCATGACCTAAGCCAAATTTGGACACTCAACTGACTAAGCCACCCAGGCACCCCAGTAATATTTTTTAAAACAAGATGAGGCTATCATGAGCCTATGATTTGATCGAAAAGAAAGTGAAAATATGAAATCAAAGATGCATTACTACGTTTAGTAAGAAAACAGAATAAATGCACTTTTTTTTTTTTAATGTTTATTTATTTTTTTGGGACAGAGAGAGACAGAGCATGAACGGGGGAGGGGCAGAGAGAGAGGGAGACACAGAATCAGAAACAGGGTCCAGGCTCTGAGCCATCAGCCCAGAGCCCGACGCGGGGCTCGAACCCACAGACCGCGAGATCGTGACCTGGCTGAAGTCGGACGCTTAACCGACTGCGCCACCCAGGCGCCCCCAGAATAAATGCACTTGAGTCAAGTCAATTCTGTGTTGACTGGTGCATTTAGTATTTAAATTATTTGCTGAAATTCTCTTAATTGTCAGTTTCTAAAATTTTTGGTTGGCTCAAACATAAAAGGTAAAAGGATTTGTAAACATCTTCAGATACGCAATCTGGTTGCTATCGTTTCTTCGTAGATAATATATATAGCATTTTCCATTATATTATACATGCTTTTCAAAGTGTAACTGGAAACTTTGGTTTTTAGTTTTTCTTTATAGGCTATCATTATGATTATTTATGTGTAGATTACAATTTTACCTTTAAAAACTGTAATCTCACCTCAATCCCCTGTAAAAAAGATTCATACCATGTTAATTTCAGACTTGTTTTGTAACATGTCAGCTCAATGTGTTCAACATGAATCGTAAATATATGGCAATATTTAATCATTCCCAGTATTCTTCTGTAGCACATGATTACATCCATTTTTCTTATTTATAAGTACATATTCAAATGTATAAATGTGTACTTCTTCCCAGTCACATCCCCTCCCTCCAACAGAGGTAACTAATCTGATTATTTGTGTTTCAGTCCCTTGCTTTTCCTGTTTCTTTTGTGGGTTTTTTGTTTGTTTGCTTGCTTGTTTTTTACACAAATGAATGTTTTGTTAAACACTGTGTTTATTCTTGTTTTAAAATTTGTACCAATGCTATGTAAATGAAAAACACGATATGCCCATATTCTGGACATCTGTTAATAATCCTATTCTGTAACTTGTTTTCCACATAATCTTAGTTAGGTTTCTCAGGACAGTATTTTTCTCCCTGTGCTAAGTAGTAAAATCCCAGCATTCTGCCTTGAAAAACTTCAGGTTCTGCTAACAGTTCACTAAAAATGTCATTGTAATGTGGAGAGGAACTACTGCCTTCTCCCCTTCAGCTACAAAATTATAAATAGTCTTTAGTATCATTAATCTGTCTTTATAATGCTGATATGAAGCAGTCTTACAAACTAAGACCTGTTAAGACCTTTCTATTCTAACTATTCTTCTTATTTGAAAATAGTATTAACAATAATATCATTCAGGATCCAATTAGAAAATGCAGGGAGCTTTAGAGGCACCTCAGTGGCTCAGGTTTAAAAAAAAAAAAATCATCAGGGATGTAGAGCACTCTTGGGCCATCAGGGATGTAAAGCACTCTTGGGCCATCAGCAATGGGATTCTGTTGCCCCTTTGGGAGCTAGAAGAGGGGGAAATGGAGAGAGAAACTGTGGATGCAGCTGTAGTTGTAAGAGGGACAGGGAGTATGACCTTTGGTAGTGGAGTTTCATCGCTATCGACCTGTGACTTTGACAGAAAAATAGCTATGCCATTAAACACACTAATTTCACTGTCCTCTTATTCCCCTATTCTGTGCCAGTGCTTCTAAAGTTTTGAACATAATACGAGTCAGGGAATAAAGTAGTCTATAAATTGTTGTTGATACTGTTTGGCCTCCTGGAGAGGAGGAGGGTAGAAGGTGTACCCAGACGGCAAAGGGAGCGTATCTGAGAAAATTGGTAGTATCGCTTATGCAAAGACATAAATATTTGTGAATTTTTTTTTTTAAATTCTAGCAATGTATTTAGCCAAATCCTCGGGTTCCTTGGGTACATGTCTATATTCCAAGTTACCGCAGGCAACAGTTTTAACGGTTTTTCCACCACTGTATAATACAGCTTGCCGTTTTTCCAGGCCGATCTAGCAGTAATGTTGCCAGTTTTCCAGATTCTACAATTTCCCTGCTGCTCTTCCAGTCTTCACCAGCCCCAGGCCCAAAATGAATGCAACATGTTTTAGCATTTTGTTCCAGCAGCACCCCGTTTCTCGATACTCATCTATCAGTTAGATTTTGAGGTATGACAAAGAAAATCTAGAACTTAAAAACTTAAAAAAATGTATTCGGCTTAACAGACATATTGACTTAAAACGCTATTTCATCTAACTTGTGATTTTATTAGTGGATAGTAGTTTTTCTGGTCTGAAGGTGTTCAAATGATTTCTGCTGGGCTCTATCATATGCCTGTGGATAGCTGGCTGGAAGGTTAGATGATCTAAATGACCTACCTCCTATCTCTGGAAGTAAATTGTGACAAAGGGTGATCACATTCCTTCTATGCACGCCCTCATCTTCTCGTACACTATCATGGGCTTGTTCTTATGCTTCTCTTGTGGTTTCAAGCGTACCAAACAAGAGCAAACTCCAGTGCCTCAGTCATTTCAAGTCTCGACTTGCATCACATTTGCTGTCATCCCATGGGTAAAACCAGGTTGCAGGCCAAGTCCAAATTCAAAGGGTGGAGGAAGAGATCCCACTCCCTGATAGAGCAGAAACCTCTGCTAGCTTACATCATACGCGCCATCAGAATTAGGCATCGATATGCTGTTTTAAGCCCTTGATATTTGGTATAGCCACTATAGCACGACCTATCCTATCCTCACTAAAAGTCATTGGAAGTGAGGTTACCATAACAGATGTGTGAAAAAGCTCGCATTATTTTAAGGACCAGGTGATGACCAATTCAGAAATTAATTCCTGAGAATGGAAAGATGGTATTCTATGTCGTGCAATGACAAAACATCTAGTAAAACTCATCAGACCTAACTTGAAGCCTAGATCATAGGCTTTGTGAACATTTTTTTTTTTTTTTTTTTTAGGTTTGGTGAACTTTTAATTCTTGGAGAAAATGTAGGAGAACTGAACTATAATTTATTGATTATTATTGACTGGATTTGACTAGGTGTTAGATGCAAATGATAAGCTCAGAAAATAACCAGATTGTTTTCAAGCCAGAATAGAAGGTAA
>NW_024412400.1:40747400-40753721 GCF_014898765.1 Herpailurus yagouaroundi | reverse complement strand
TCCTTCTTTTTTTAAAAATTTTTTTAATGTTTATTTATTATTGAGAGAGCATAAGCATGGGAAGGACAGAGAGAGGAGGAGACACAGAATCCGAAGCAGGCTCCAGGCTCTGAGCTGTCAGCACAGAGCCCGACACAGGGCTTGAACTCACAAACCATGAGATTGTGACCTGAGCCAGTCAGACGCTTAACCGACTGAGCCACACAGGCACCCTGGGTGTAGCCTTTTTTCTCACTGCTGAACTTCTTACCTGATTAAGATGATTCAGGAAAATATATCCGTATAATGGTATCACAGCTGGTAATACATGTCAGTGCATAATATGATTCAGGGTATAAATCTGGCTTTGCCAGAGAAGCCTGAGAGGATAATTTGTGAAAGAGGCATTTGGCAAAAAAGTAAAGAAAGCAGAACTTAAAACGATTTTTCAAAAATAACTAGCACATGGAATTGACTGGATTCAAACATATATGAACAAAGACTGCAGTGCTGCTAAACATACTATGAGTCTAGAGTTTAAAATTGCTGTGACTTGGGGCGTCCGAGTGGCTGAGTCAGTTGACTGTCCGTCTCTTGATTTCAGCTTGGGTCAAGATCCCAGGGTCATGCTCCCAGCATCGTGGGATCCAGCCCCACGTTGGGCTCTATGCTGAGTGTGGAGCCTGCTTGGGATTTGTTCTCTCTGTCCTTCTGTTCCTCCCCTGCTCGTTCTCTCCCTCTCTCTCCCTCTCTCTCTCTCAAATTAAAAAAAAAAAAGAAAAATTTACAAATTTTTTGTGATTCTATGAAAATAAAAAGCCCTTGGGCTCTCCACCTGCTGTGAGTATAGAAAGGACTTGAGGCTGGGCATATTCCTCAGCAGCCACCGAGGTTTGGCCACTGAGGCTGAGAGCAAGGGAAATGTCCCTCTATCAGCCAACTCAGCTGCCATTAACAAATGCCATGCCCTCTCATGGCCTTTGTGCAGAGAGAGACAGACAGAGAGCAAGCACGCTGGTGTCTTTTCTTGAAAGACACTGATCCTGTTGGATCAGGACCCCATCTTTATGACTTCATTTAACTTCATTTACTTCTTGAAAGCTCCTTCTCCAAATATAGCCACACTGGGGGGCTAGGACTTCAACATGTGAATTTGGGGAACCAACAAGCATTCGGTACATAACAGCCTCCAAGAGTGCAGAGTCAGGGACCATAGAGAAAAATGAACAAAGCAGTCTCTGCTAAAAGCAAAATCAATGCCTAATTAAGAACCATTCATTAATCCCAGGAAAAGCACCCTCACGATATCAACCCTCACAATTTCAGAAATGTTATAAACCACTTTGTCTTTCCACCAGGAGAAATTCATTGTAATTGGGTTATCCCCATGGGGTCATTGTACAAAAATATGAGGCGACAGAAACGTGATTTATCAGGTCCTCTGGACCAAGAGGAGACATTTTTTTGGAATGACATAGGGAGGACCACCTATCACCCAGAGACCGCACACACTGAGTGGAGAAAGTATGTGTTTTGTTCCCTTAAGAAGGATTTGATTGTGCTCCATTTAAGAAAGGAGCAAAAGGATACTTGGGAACTAGAAGGAAACATTAATAAAGGGACATGCTGACCACCTATTCACTGTCCCCAGCTCCCTTGTAGGGAAGCATGGCCATGTGACCAGTTCTGACAGATGATCTGTGTGTAGAAGAAAGGTATGCCAGGTCAAGCACGGAAGCTATCTTTTCCCCGGTTTTAAGAAGATTGCATGTTACCTGTGGTACAGTTATGTGCCTTGGAGCCTCCAAAATCCTGAGTGTTGAGTGACTGTGTGGAATTAAGCCCTCATATTCACCCACGTGGAACAAGAAGTGTGAAAAAGAACATTTACATAATAGTCCACCAAGGTCCTGAGTTGTATAATACAAGACTACAAAAATGCTTGGCCTGTTTTATGTAACTAACGTCTACTGAAAATTAAAAAAAATATGTATTTTAAAAATAAAAAATCAGGCGGGGTGCCTGGGTGGCTCAGTTGGTTAACTGTCCAACTTCAGCTCAGGTCATGATCTCACAGTTGACAAGTTCGAGCCCTGCGTCGGGTTCTGTGCTGACAGCTCAGAGCCTAGAACCTGCTTCGGATTCTGTGTCTCCCTCTCTCTCTCTGCCCCTTCCCTGCTTGTGCTCTGTCTCTCTCTCTGTCCTCTCTCTCAAAAATGAATAAACATTAAAATAAAGTTATTTTTTTTTTAAATCAGGCAACCCCCTTTTTCTCACTACAGTGAAATAATATTGGAAACTAGGAACAAGAGAGCAAAATTTTTAAATAACTGAAATTTTAAATATTCTGCCCTGGAATCAAACTATATCTGCAAATTACACTTAGAAGAGTGGAAGGAGTAATTGGTAATTATATCAGAAGCAAAGTGGCCCTCAGAAAAAATATAAGGATTTAAACAAATTTATTGAAAAATCACATGAGGAATACAAATTTGTTAACAATAAGCTGACATATAATCTGACAATTTATAGAATGTAAATATTTATATAAACAATAATCATTTGAAATACTGTGCTCAATCTCAGTTGCAATATGGGAAATGTTAACTGACAAAGCAATGTGAAATTTTCAATTTATTTTACTAGCAACAATTATAAAGATTTTTCAATGTTGGTAAGAGCACAAGATTGTTAATTCAGCAAACATTCACTGACACTACATAATGCTGGCACTTGGGATATAGCAGAAAATAACAGGAAAAAAAAACATCCCCATCAAGTAAATGAAATTATAATTACATTTTATATTTGTTAGAAGGTAAAATGTGTTATGAAAAGAAGTCATATAAGGAAGTGGGAGAGGGGTGCCTGGGTGGCTTAGACTGAGCACTGGACTCTTGACTCATGATTTTAGCTCAAGTTATGATCCAAGGGGCGTGGGATTGAGCCCCGTGTCAGCTTCCGTGCTGAACATGGAGCTTGCTTAAGATTCTCTCTCTCTCCCTCTGCCTCTCTCCCCTGCTCATGCTTCTCTCTTTCTCTCTAAAATAAAAAACAAAAACAAAAACAAGACAAACAACAACAAAAAAAGTGGGATAAAAAATTACTAATGACAAAATGACAAATTATATTTTGATATATATCCAGGGGTGATATTGACAATAATTCACTCCTTTGGCCATTCAGAAGAGTGCTGACTCTCTAGGGCACAGTGCAAGATCTGAAGGCCTTCTTTTAGGCTAAGTGTTCACTATGTAGTTGCTGGGTCATGGGACTCCTTAGGGAGAGGGAAGTTAGCTGGAAGAAAATGGCTTGGGGTAAATGCTACTAACTATACACGTATGGAATTATTTCCACATTTTAGAAACTGCCGTGATCATATCAGAATATCAGTATTAAACTTTAAAAAGATCAAACATGATCTTCATATTTGAAAAATAATACAATGTGCACAAAAATAAACGTTACAGCTTTATTTATAGCTCAAATGTAACGTATGTAACACACACATTTACATTTAGACACAATGTATATCTATATAAACTTTACACACAGGCATATTATCAGATATTATTGCTCGTAAGTATACACGAAAAACCTAAAACCAGTAACTGATAATGGGAGATAAAGCAGAATAGGAAAGACAATTTTAATTAATGACTCATTTATCATTACAAGTCTCACATTTTTATAAGGAGAATGAATTTTTTGTATTGTATTGCTGAAAAAACCACATTTGTTGTGTATATTAATATTTTGTCTCCCATCTTGAGAAGAAAATGAAGTAAACAAATATGTAATTTAAAATCAAGCAAAATAAATAACTGTTTTCTTGATATTTTGTTACTAGAACCTTACAGATGCTCAAGAAAGGTATAAATGATTGAACAGAAATTTGCTGTGAAGTGACTGCTTTTGTCACATGTCAATGTCAATGTCACTTTTTTCCTTTTGTTTTCGATGCAGGCAATGGTTTTGCAGCTCATCAAACACAATGAACATCTGTTCTTTCAAGTGTAGAGAATCCTACAGAGATTGAAGTGCATTTGCTGACAAATATTTTATGCAATACATCTTAGATACTGTCTGGACTATGACATGACATATTTTTCAGTTCTCTTCCACATTTATTTCATTTTTTTCCCGTTCTATAACCATCATTAACTTCTAAGAGCCCAGTATATGATATGCAAATGGAGATTTGAAAAGGAAAATAGATCATTTGGCTTTGTTAAGACAGATTTTGTTTCCGTGGTTGGCAATTATGATTACTATGTCTTTGCTTTTGTTTTGGGAGATTCACCATGTGCTTTTGATATAAAATATATGTAACTTTAGCTATATAAATAATGTAATATAGTTCAGATTGATTACCAACATGTCCTGTGAAATTCTTTGAGTCATCGAACTTCTCTGTGCATTAAAGTTCTTACTTTATGTCTATAATGTAGAAGCCAATGTCAAGCCAGCAGGGGAAGTCTCTTTAAAACCATAGGAAATTGAACAACTTAGATTGACTTTATGCCTGAGAAATAGAACTGAGATAAGGTGATCTGCCCCAGTTACCCAAGGAGCCTTTGGTAATGGGAGAACAAAACTAGACCTAAACCTGTGTGTGCTAAATTTATCAATACCTCTCTTTCTCAGGGATAAATTTAATCCTTATGTATCAAAAATGATATTATGATAAAATAAAGTAATAGGTAATAATTCTATGAAATATGTGTGTCATAAATACTATTTAGCAAAAAGTTGTGGCTGTTTTTTCTCCAAACATAAGATGTCAATTCACTGCTCCTAAAGCAGGCTGTGCTGTGGTGAGTAAAACATGGATGATAACATGCAATTTGTTTACTTCCAGATAAAGATGTTGAGCTTGGGCACAGTTCATCATGTGCACTCCTATCACCTTAGCAAACATGGCACCCCCCCCCCCCCGACGAAGTCGATTTAGCAGGGGCCCTCGAGTGAAGATAAGGTAGGGGAGAGCCCCCAGCTGATCCATGATGGACATTTGCCATGTGAGATATTGATGTTGGTTTTCTCAGCCACTGTAGATGCAGGGTAGTTTTAGCATATGACCGCCTCTCCTGATGGATACATGTAAGTTTGTCTGCTTCATATATCTGCCCTGGAAGGCAAATGGTTGAACATAAAATTTTAGGCATAGGTCTCATCAATTATTCATTGAAGATACAGAGTCCTGAGTCATTTCTAGTCACTTCACTTGAAGTTCTCATATGTTCTCCTAACATATTTTGGACCTATATACTGTGGGACCTGCTGCCCCGGTCTAATGACACATTTGTTCACTGCACCCCTGGATTAGATTTAGATTCTGTCTTCCTCTTTTGTATTTTCTGGTGCACCTCTTCAGGTTATTTTTGTTTTCACAACTGATATTCAGTTAGCATTGTTAGTAAACATCAAACAGAAATGGCTCATTTGGAACCATCTAGAATTTTGTTGATTGGGAAAATGAAAGATCTTAGAAACTCATTTTATTGTTGAGAAAATTGAAGTTTTTTGGAAAGATTATCAGGAAGAGAAGTGTTTTTGGTCATTATATATGTGAAAATACTTTCATATTGCCCTCACATTTGACTGTTTTTGTTATATATAATTCAAGGATCAGTAGTAGTCAAAACATGGAAGACAATTGGCATTAGATATAACTAATGAGATTAGATATAACTAATTCAGTCTTATTCTCACTATGTTAGAGGTAAAGTTCTTGATGTTATTATTATTATTATTATTATTATTATTATTTTATTACTAAAAATTTAGTTTTTAAAATCTTTTTAAAATCACAAGTATATGTCTAGATATATGTATATTTAATTTTCTGCTTGTCAGTGGTAAACTCTGTGAAGATGAACTGAAGTGAGAAGACGTATTCTCAGCTATCATTTATTGCCGTAAATTCAGTTTTCTCCCGTCAGCACTTTTATTTATATGGCCATTTGAACTTCTGGCTTTGTACTCCAGAACTCTAAACTTTTATAGTACATTTTATATTTCTTTTACTTATTTTTGAAACTTCTGGGAGATTTTCTAATTTTAAATTGCCAGTCGCTTATACATACATTCTCTATTCTATTCTATTCTATTCTATTCTATTCTATTCTATTGAATGTCTTTAGAAATTACATTGTAATTTGTAGTTATTTCTTGTTTTCTGATTTGAAGTTCTGAGAAGTTCATAAAGTTTTCTGTATATAACATGCTTATGATTCTATGATTACATAGTATTATGCTTTCGTCCTCAGATTCATAGATCCAGTTTTTGACTAGACCAATTATTCTCATTGTTCATAGCAAATTTTTCTTTCTTTCTTT
>NW_024412400.1:40727883-40747390 GCF_014898765.1 Herpailurus yagouaroundi | reverse complement strand
TCTTTCTTTCTTTCTTTCTTTCTTTCTTTCTTTCTTTCTTTTGTTTTTTTCTGAGAGAGACAGAACACAGTTGCAAGTAAGGGGAGGAGCAGAGGGAGAAAAAGAATCTTAAGCAAGTTCCACACCCAGCGCAGAGCCTGATGTAAGTCCCAATCTCATGACCCTGATCATGACCTGAGAGGCAATCAAGAACCTGACACTCAACTGACTGAGCCACCCAGGCACCCCCATAGCAAACTTTTCTTTAATATTATTTACATTTCTCAAATATCTATTTGCCTTTTGTTGTGCTTTTATATTTGAGAGGAACACTATGAGAAGTAATATATTTTCCTTGTAGTTGTGTTAGTCTCTTTATTCTTCTGAATTAGCTGCCTCTGGGCATCCTCTGAGCATGTGGCTGCCGTAAGCAGACTAAAATAAGGATGGTCCTATGTTGGAGTACCTGAGGGTAATGTCACATTGTTGAATGGAGGGACATTTAGATTTTGTCCTTTTCATCTGTGTCCCCTATAGAGGTCTGTAGTGAATTTGACTATGTTCTGCTTTTTAACCATATGAGCTCCCTATGCAAATATTTTGCTGTGGTTAGAAAGTGATTCTCACAGCTTGAACCTAGAAGCAAATGCTGTTTATTATACTTGAGGGGAGGGGTGGTTCCAGACCCAATCTTGGTAGGTGGTCCATTATTTATTTAACTATGCTAGTAATTTTCAAACTTTCTGGTCTTAGGACTCATTTCCACAGTTTTATTTATGTGAATTATCTCTTCTAATGTTTACCATATGAATAATTAAATCTCCAAAACATTTGAAACCCAAAGCTATACAAACCCCCATTCCATTAGCCTTCAGAGCGATGATGTCACCACATTATGCAGTCTCTGAGAAGTTTTCCATTCTACATAGTGAGAGAATGAACTTGAAAAAGAGCAATTATATGAAGAATTTTTATGATGACAAAAATAGCCCCTGGGCAACAGTTTGAAAACCACTAAACTCTTATTCCATGGTCTAGCTAGAGTAAACAATACTTGGAAGGAACATAACATGTTTCCTGAACATTTTCTTTCCTCACTGCCTTTGCTAGAATTTGGTCTGGAGCTCTACAAGTTACTGCTGAGTGGCACCTGGCGACATATGTCATCTTTCTCTTTCCTCCTTTGCTTTATCCATGACCTGAAAATTGATAGACACATTACTCATTTCATTGGTTCACTCTGAGCTTTGACTCTGTTGGGACAGTGACAGCTAACTCTGAAGCAACCCTCTTTGGGTTTGATCAGCCTTCTGTGTTCTTTTGTGTTGATCTCCTTTCCTCATTCCCATCTCCTGGCAACCATAGATCACTATACTTTGCCTCTGTTAGAACTTAAAAAAATGCAATCATCCGATATGAAGTGGATTGTGATGGACTTCCTTCACTTAGCATAATGCTTTTGGGATTCATGTATATTATGTGGATTGGTAATTTGTTGCTTGTTATAGCATAGTAGTTGGATCCATTTTATTGGTTGTTCATAGACATTTGATTGTCGATTTTTGCTATTCTAAATAAGGCATTATGTAATGAATATTTTGTACAGGTCTTAATGTGGAGAGGTTTTCATTTAACTAATTTATTTTTAAATGTATTACTTTATTATTTTGATCTTGAAGTTACTTGCCATCTGTTGCAAACATGTAATTTTTTATGTTAATAAAGAGATAGAAGATGAAATAGAGATATTAAATGAATTGATTTGAGACAGAAAGGTTTCTTTTCAGTTTGTTTGTTTGTTTGTTTGTTTGTTTATTTATTTATTTATTTATTTATTTATTTATTTATTTTAGTAATCTTTATACCTAGTGTGGGTCTCAAACTCATGACCCCCTAGGTCAAGAGTTTTATGCTTTTCCAGCTGAGCCAGTCAAGTGCCCCAGAGACAGAAAGTTTTGATACAAGGTCGGTTGTAATGGAGGAATTCTACATCAGGGCATTTTGAAAAATTTCAAAGGTGTTGGGAATATGTTGTTATCATAAGAGGTCATAACACAAAACAGAACTATTAAATAAATTGATTTGTTATAAGTACTTGTGACTTACAATTGATGCTAGACTACAGTAATAAAACTTTATGCTTTTAAAGAGGTTGTAGGTCTTAGTATTTTAAAAGTTTATTCTCTAGCATAGGAGTATTACTATGTGTTTTGGAAATATTAGGCCTTATTAAGCCTATTGTTTTTTTTGGTCTTTAAAACTCGTATTTGTTATTTTCATGGTGTTTCTCATTCTACAAAATAGTTTATTTTACTCATTAATCAAATACTTGCTGGGCATGTGTGTTAAGCACTACCAAAGAGAAGAGATATAAATATGCACAGAACATTTCATAGCTGAAGACACAGCTTCAATTGTGTCCTGTAACCATGGACATAATGACACAGACAAAAGGCAAATTTCTGAGAGTGCCCATCCTTAATTTTTGTTAGTTTCCTCCCTCACCAGTTTTTGCAGTTCTTTATTCTCTATTTGCAACTTGCCCCCCGAGTGGAATTTCATACAAGTAACTATCTCTAAGTAAAATATTCTCTTTTCCTTGTACTTGGTTGGTTAACAAAACTTTCTGTTACTGCTGAGGCCTCTGAACTCTGATTGGAGTTCTTCAGTCATAACCTATTCTTTTCAAGTAAAAAGGTGTTTTTAGCAACTGCTTGTCTGGTGGAGACAACCTATTGAGAAAAACTGGCCAAACTTCTTAAAATCAGGGAAGGTCCTATAGTTTTGTACCAATATATCAACCTACCAGGAATCTCTAATAAATAGAAAATGATGAGTAAATGTGGAATGATTTAATAACTAAATGAAATTTGAACGAATGAATAATGAAAAGCTATTCTCTGTATGTAGGGGGAAATGGTCTTTCCATTAATCCTATAGGTATGCAAGTCCCCGTTAAAATATTTTAATTATATAAACTTGAGCAGCTTAAAATGTGAATAAAAGAAAAATTTACAAAACAATTTCAATAGTAGACTAGATCTAATATCACTGGAATGATAGAATGTTGTGGGGCACCTACGGAAGTTGATGCTACTCTCTGAGGACACAGGGAAGTCTTAATTTGTTTAATAACGCAATTATTAAAAAAATAAAATTTAATAAATCAGAACTCTGGTGCCACATTTGTATCAATTTATTCTACAGATATTTAGAAGTTTTCATGGACCTATGAACTGAGGCTAGGTGTCCAGTTCTACTCAACTATGTATTATTACAATACTAAGACTATTCTAATTTGAAATATGTTCTATGAAGGGCTATAGGGATTGACATATCATATATCAACTTGAGAGTAGTGACTAGAAACTCTAGAAAATATAAAAGAAATAAAAAAGAAATATAATGTGAATATAAAAGAAATATAAAAAATATGAAAGAAAATATAAAAGAAATATAAAAGACTAAAGCTCCCATTTTCCCCCAAAACATGTATAGTACTATAAAAATCACATTTAAATATGTCATATTACCATCTCTTCTCATCCTTTTTTTTTTTTTTTTGAATTAATGTTATTCTATTGGAAATTATTAGATGTCATTTTAGCAGAAATGTTATCAGGATTTTTATTATGATTATTATTATTTGAGAGAGAGAGAGAGAGAGTGTGCGAGAATCTTAAGGAAGCCCCACCCTCAGCACATAGCCCTAGGCGGAACACCATCTCACACCCCTGGGATTGTGACCTGAGCCAAGATCAAGAGCTGGATGCTCAACCAACTGAGCCACCCAGGCACCCCCAGTACTTTTTATCAAAAGATCTCATTGAAAAACGAAATGAATGAACCAACCAAACAAGAAAAATTTTACTTGAGTTCCTATTTTTTGGCCATACTTTCCCAGTTCATCTCTTAACTGCTCCAGGAGAAGAAAAAAAAGTATGTCACTATTTTCAATTTGAAATAATTTGACAACAATTGATGTTTACTTTTGAAGGTAGTGTTTCCTTGTTGGTTTGAATCAGAAGCCAAAGATTTTACATATGCGTGTATGTATATATGCATGTGTGTTGTGTATTTTTGTTAATGGAATCAGTGAGCCTAAAGCCTTTGATTTCAAGGCGACAGTGTTGCACCAATGATGCCACAAGCCGTTTGTGATTTGTGCGTAAGTTATCTGTTTAGAAAATTACATAAACCAGGATACATCCAGATATTTACGAGGTGCTTTTGTGGTTTTATGAGTGATCTCATGAAGGAATCTACCCTCTAGATCAGAGACTCTTATGCCAACCCTGTTTAGTCCACTAATAAGCCCATCAAAGGCCTTCTTCATTTTTGTTACAGTGTTTTTGATCTTCAACACTTTGTTTTGGCTCTTTCTTAGAATTTTCATCTCTCTGCTTAAATTGCCCATCTGTGCTTCCATGGTGTCTATTTTACTCATTAGAGCCCTTAGCGTATTAGTCGTAGTTGTTTTAAATCCCCAGTCTGATCATTCCAACATACTGCCCTGTCTAATTCTGATGCTATGCTTTGTCTCCTCAGATTGTGTTTTTTTCCCTTTTGGAATGCCTTATAATTCTTTCTTGAGAGCCAAATTTGAATTACTGGGTAAAAAGAACTGTTGTGACCAGGCCTTTATTAATGTGGTGGGAGGTGTGGAGGAGAAGAAATCCTATCCATCGTATAATCCTAGGGTTAGAGCTCAGTCTTTTAGTGAGCCCATGCTTTTGGTATGTAAACTTCACAACTGTTTTTTTTTAAGGTTTTTGTTTGTTTGTTTGTTTGTTTTGTCTCCAATTAGGTGGGAAAAAAATGCCTAAAGAGAACTGGTGTTGTGTATTTCTCTTCTCCCAACTTAAGCTGGCTGGAATTAGATATTCTCTTTTCACAGGTCAGTTTTTTTTCTTTTTTTAAGTTTATTTATTTATTTTGGGAGAGAGACAGTAGACCGCACGAGTGAGGGAGGAGCAGAGAGAGAGAGGGAGAGAGAGAATTCCAAGCAGCGCAGAGTCAGATGCAGGGCTCAAACTCACGCAACTGTGAGATCAGGACCTGAGGAGAAACCAAGAGTTGGAAGCTTCACCCACTGAGCCACCCAGGGGCCCCACAGGTCAGTTAGGTTTTGATAGTAGCACAGCAGGTTAGGCTCTGGTTGACCAGTTTCCCCTGAAGGCAGGCCTTGTTAAGAAGAATGGAGTACTCTGACATTTTAAAATGGTTCTTTCCCCCCTACTTCTACTGAAAGCCTGGGGAGGTTTTTCTCCTGTCTTTACTGTGGAAATCTGGTTGAGCTCCTGGAGATAAATCTCACAATGTTGTGGATGCCCACCTATGACAGGATCCCCTGGAGTGTTTAACACTCAGAGTTGTCCACACCAAGCCTCAGCAAATTGTCACTTACACTTTAGGTTTTCCTACTCTGACACTGGTTGTGTCCAGAGTTTCCATTTGTGAGTCTTTGCTCCAATAAACCATATATCCTTCTACCTGCCCGTCTGTCTCTCCATTCTTGGGGCTGATCCCCTCTCTAGATCCAAGAAGAGTTGTTGTCAAGTTTTTTTTCATGTGTTAGGACTGAATGGTGACCGCCAAGCTCCATACAAGCAGACCTGGGAATTGGAAGTCATGCTAACATTTAAAAATTATTTGAAAAGGGGTGCCTCGGTGGCTCAGTTGGTTAAGTCTCTGACTCTTAATCTCAGCTCAGGTCATGATCTCATGGTTTTTGAGCTCAAGCCCCACCTAGGGCTCTGATGACAGTGCAGACAGAGCCTGCTTGGGATTCTCTCTCTCCCTCTCTCTCTGTCCTTCTGCCACTCACGTTCTTTTTCTCTCCAAATAAATAAACTTAAAAAAAATAAAAATTATCTGAAAATAAGAAAAATAGGAAAACAAATAAAAAGATAATAGATGAAATCAAGGAATGATTACTTAGAGATACTAAAATTGTATTACTGATCAATAGCTCTTTCCTTAAAAAAGTTCAATAGCTCTTTCCTTAAAAAAGACTTTAGGGGCGCTTGGGTGGCTCAGTCTGTTGGGCGTCTGACTTCATCTCAGGTCATGATCTCACAGTCCGTGAGTTGGAGCCCCATATTGGGCTCTGTGCCAACAGCTCAGAGCCTGGAGAGTGTTTCCGATTCTGTGTCTCCCTCTCTCTCTGCCCCTCCCCCACTCACACTCTGTGTCTGTCTCTCTCAAAAATAAATAAATATTAAAAAAAATGTTTAAAGGATTTTAAATGAGTAAATTTCAATAGCTGTTTGCATTTATCCCACAAATATAAGGTTGTCTGCTGCCATATTTATTAGTCTAACCCATTGTATCAATAAGAAAGGGCAACAAATGTATTATAACAACAGAATCTGAAAAGCTATTTCATAGGACCCACTCACTATTTCTAATAGAAATTCTAAATGACAAAATAATTAAAGTAAACATTCTAAGTATAATAACAACTACTGACTAGAAATCACTGCAAATATCCTGATGAAATATTAAAACCATTTTAATTAAAAGCAGGAACTAGACAGGATATTTGTACCAAGATCATTGTTTCATATTACATTATGACTTCTGGCAAATTTAATAGCACACACACAGAAAACAACAGGAAAATAATAGCTCTAATGTATCCTATATTTTTCTTTTAATTTTTCTGAAACAGCAAAGCTTGGCTCCTTCATCACTCCTTCCATGTATCTTTCTCTAACTGAACTATACAAATCTATTTTCATACAATTTTTAAATTCTACATGGATACCAAATGTGGAGCCAACTTACCACGGTCAAGAATCCCCTGAGCTTCCCAGTATCTCACACTTCTGGATATTATAAGATGTTTGAGGCAATAAGTTATTACTCTCCTTTGATGATATTTTACTTTTTTTTAATCATTTTTATTTTTATTTATTTATTTTAAAAAATTTTATTATTTTTTTAAATGTTTATTTATTTTTTAAAGAGACAGAGACAGAATGCGAGTGGGTTGGGGCAGAGAGAGAGGGAGGCACAGAATCTGAAGTAGGCACCCGGCTCCGAGCTGTTAGCACAGAGCCTGATGCAGGGCTCGAACTCACGAACTGCAAGATCATGACCTGAGTCAAAGTCGGACACTCAATCGACTGAGCCACCCAGGCGCCCCTCTTATCATTTTTAGAAAAAAAAAATCATTCCTTCAAAATTTTGGAGGAATTGACTATGATTGACTAGATCAATAATTATCTAATTATCAAACTGGAACTTGGAATATGGAAAAAAATACTGATCATTCCTCCAATTTTACTTTGGTCCTACTTTGCATCCTATAAAATGAAAAGGCCCTAAATGTATTTCAAACATGTTTCTACACTGTGGAAACTTGGTATAAGTTATGTACAGGTAATGCTAGAAACATTTTATGCTATGAACTAATGCAAAGAAAAGTAAATATTGCAGTTTCTTCAGGCTTGATGAAGTGTAGCAAATATTTTATTATGTCTGTGATTTTCAAGTTAGTTTCCCTTAAACATCTAAATGAAAGTGTACATTTGAACAGAATGATTTAAGGAAAGGTTTTAATTGTTTTCTCAGTGATTCTGAACAAAATTTTGGTATCATGTAGCTTACTTTAGAATTTAGAGAAATTCTACTTATTTTATTAATCTCATTTAAAAGAGTACATTTGTAATTTGGGGTTTATATTTCTGTTCTTCTGATTGTGAGTTGCTTTATCTTAAATTTCTAACTGGCAAATTCCGGCTAGTCCAGACCATTCATCTGATAAAAATATGAAGATCTGTAGTCTCTCATTTAATTATGTGTGTGTGTGTGTGTGTGTGTGTGTGTGTGTGTATAATAAAGATAATAAAGAACTGCCTCTCTCTCTCTCTCTCTCTCTCTCTCTCTCTCTATATATATATATATATATATATATAAAACCTCTGCTGTGGGGGGTTCTGATCTCTCATGGCAGTAACTCATTGTCCAAAAAAGGTGCATACATTTAAAAAACTGTTCAGTCTCAAGGTTATTAGATATACCATTTCATTTAATTATCTCTCAAAAAGTCTGGATTATAATTTTCATTATTCTATTTTATTTTATTTTATTTTTTTAAAGTTTATTTATTTTTGGGACAGAGAGAGACAGAGCATGAACGGGGGAGGGGCAGAGAGAGAGGGAGACACAGAATCGGAAACAGGCTCCAGGCTCTGAGCCATCAGCCCAGAGCCCGACGCGGGGCTCGAACTCACGGACCGCGAGATCGTGACCTGGTTGAAGTCGGACGCTTAACTGACTGCGCCACCCAGGCGCCCCTCATTATTCTATTTTAAATACTGGGTGAGCTTAAATATGTTGACTGAGATATAGTTACCACCACATAGTAAGTGATAGAATTGAGATTCAAAAGCAAGTGTGCCTGGCTACAAATTCTCCTCTCCTTTACATTCACCAACTTCTAGTCATTGGCAGAGTTTCTAGACTCAGCGGTCATTGTTACTCTTCTTCTGTTTCAGGCAGAAAGCATAAAATATGGTGATACCTTTGTGTGAACATGGTGTTTTTGAGGAAATATTAAATGTTGGAAGATTTCCTTCCTTACTCCTTCCCTTCCTTTCCTCCTTCCTTCTTCCCTTCCTTTCTTCCTCCCTTCCTTTTTTCTTTCTCTCTTGAGCTTAAAACCATCCTATTTGGTGGTTTTAAAGAATTAAAACCTAATACTGTTTGATCATTGTTTATATTTGAGTACTCACTGTATGCACACAATATATTTCTTGCTTCCACTTTGGATATAGGGCATACCTTTGTCTACACAGCTTAGCTATGACAATAAGAAAGTATTCATGCACAAATAGAAGAAAATACCCTGGTAAATCTTGTTCTAGATTGTACATGCTTAAAAAATTTTACACCAATAATTATTAAAACTCATGTCTTCTGACTTGAAAAAATAAATCAGTTTTTTTTTTCAGTGTCTCAGATTATTTAGAAGGTCCTATAAACTGTTCACATACAGGGTGGAGACAATCCCTCCCGTGGCTCTGCTGAATCTGTGTGGCACTGTAGAAGGAGAAGGAATCCAGTAGGAGTGTGTGTGTGTGTGGGGGGGGGGGGTGTGCTTACATATATTTATATATAATTATAGGAAAATACAATGCTCCTCCTGTTGAGCATCTGTATAATATAACCTTTTCCCCCACAGCTACAGATTCTATCTTTATCAAATGGATAAGGTTGGGGGGAAACATAAAGTGGGCCTTTTTTTTTTTTTTTTCTCATTCTCTATTCTGAGTGTTAAAGTATGAGAAACTAATGGCCGCTTTATTTACATCTCTGTGCTGTGTGTGGTACATAGTCAGCGTGAGCTAAATAATTTCAAGCAACTGTTGAAAAGTGTAATGTTACGTTTTGCAAATTGACTTGTTTGGTAGTAATATTTTAAACATCACCTAAACAGTTGTTTTTCCGATAGGTGCCATCTCAGCAACTAGAAGCTAGTAGCCTGTAGGTGCAGTTTAAATGTTGTGCAAATAAAGCTCAGTGAACATATGTTCTTCATGTTGGTGATAGCCAGGTCAAAAATAAAACCAATGATAATATGATGACTTTTCCTATTTCTTCCTGTATAACATATGCAGATCATTTTTCTTAGTTTATTACATTAACATAATAAATATAATGGAAAATTCTACTGTCATTGCCCCCTAATTTATGTTGAACTGATAAATAGCTCAGTTTAGAAACCAGCATCTTTATAAAACGATTACATCAGTAGCCACCTTAGGTAATCATCTTTTATTTTGTTTTCTTATGGATGATTCAATGATTTATCTGAATTATTGAAGTAAACATTTTTAAAAATTCAAAAATAGAGTTAATCTAGTGAATTTTATTCTTATTATTCTTTAGGGGCCTGACTTTTCATCATATGTGTGAGAAACAACTCTGCTTGAAAAGGAAGCATTATTTAGGGGAGAATTAGTCTTTTGGGAAGTTGAAAAGCAGACACAAGTTATGCAAAGCGAAGGCTTCTAATATTCATAGCGTGTAATACATAAGTATTCCCAACATACGGTAGCTTAAAGGAGCAATAAAATGGCCAAACCAAAGAAATAAAATCCTGATGCTAGTCTTAGAATTTGCTTTCAGTAGCAAATAAAATATACAATAGATGAAAGAATGTTTTATTTATGAGAGTAAAATGAATAGCACCATAGGAAATAAGTTATTTGCTGTAGTAAACATCAAAAGGGCAAGAATTACAATTTGATATGTCTCCCAAGGAGTGTGAAGCTCAGATAAAGGATATGAGTCTAAAATTGGAGAAGTCTTGGGGCGCCTGGGTGGCTCCAGTCGGTTAAGCGTCCGACTTCGGCTCAGGTCATGATCTCCCGGTCCGTGAGTTCGAGCCCCGCGTCAGGCTCTGTGCTCACCGCTCAGAGCCTGGAGCCTGTTTCAGATTCTGTGTCTCCCTCTCTCTCTGACCCTCCCCCGTTCATGCTCTGTCTCTCTCTGTCTCAGAAATAAATCAACGTTAAAATAAAATAAAATAAAATAAAATAAAATAAAATAAAATAAAATAAAATAAATAAAATAAAATAAAATAAAATAAAATAAAATAAAATAAAATAAAATAAAATTGGAGAAGTGCATACTTAATATTAATAGGTCTCCTAATAGAAGTCTCCACTCTGTATCCAGACCTTGAAGTGATATATAACTTCCATACTATGCCTTAGGATGACTATTTCATATATTAGAAACTACCATGCCTATCTTCATAAAGCTTAGTTTGTTTATAGCAGAAGTACAAAATGCATTATAATTCTGTGAAACAAAACAATGCAGAAGTGAAAGCAACTTTTAGAAACAGTCCATAAGAAAAAATAGTAACAGTTATATTCAGTATATTATTCAGTATATTATTCAATATTCAGTATATTATCTTAAGAAACAAGCCTGAAATATTAGAATACAGTCAAATGTGGTATATTGTATGTATTTTCAAACTTAAAACATGAACCCTTTCACAAAATGACTTTTGGTAGAGGTGCTGTACTATGTGCCTAGTACCTTTCTAATCACTTTATGTATATTACTTAATTTAAATTTAACATAGCTCAATCTTGTGATTACTATTATTCTTCCATTTTGCATATTAATGGGTATATACAGACTCTTGCCCATAGTCACAGAGTAGGTAAGTGGCAAATCCAAAGGGTGGTGTCCTAAGTCAGTACTTTAAAAAAATTAAAAAAAAAAAAACCTTTTTAAACATTTATTCATTTTTGAGAGTGAGAGAGACAGAGCATGAGAGAAGGAGGGGCAGAAAGAGTGGGAAACACAGAATGTAAAGCAGGCTCCAGGCTCTGAGCTGTCAGCACAGAGCCCAACGTAAAGCTTGAACTCACTTGCCAGGAGATCATGACCTGAGCCGAAGTTGGACACATAACTAACTGAGCCACCCAGGCGCGCCCCGTAAGTCAGTAGTACTTTTAAATAAAAATTAATTTGGCCTTCAAGTAAAATTTAAAACATAAAATGTTTACGGTTCACATTATTTATTGCTGCAACACTAACCGCCTTAAAATAACAAGGAACATTTTTATTTCGTGCACTTTGGGCAAATCAGAAATTTGGCAGCCTCTTAGCTGAGCAGTCCTGCCTTGGAGTCTCTCATGATCTTTCAGCCAAGTGTTCATTCATCTGCAGGCTTGACTTACAGCCAAAAGATTCACTTCCAACGTGTCTCCTTCACGTGGCCAGCTGGACGTAGGCAGGAACCCTCAGTCCTCCACCTAATTCCCTATAGTTCTTTCCATACAAGTGCTTAAGTATATGACATGGCAGCTGACTTCCCCCAATTGGAAAGATCCAAGTCACAAAAGCAGAAGTCATGATGCCTTTTATGATCTAGCCTCAGAAATTATGTACTGTCACCCCTGTAATATCCTAGATGATATAGGTCTATGGTCATAAGTACTAAGAGGTGAAGATCATTGAAGGCCATCTTGGAGACTGGCTTCCACAAAGCTATGTATCAAACAAGAATGCCCTTTTAAGTACAAAAATGTACTTTTGGTCTTCCAGTGGAGGTTAGTTCCACTTGATTTTTCTAATACTATATTAGACAAAAAATCAGTTTCATTACCAACAGGATGTTGGGTATAGAGTTTTCTTTGAATAAGAATAGAGAACGGGAATGTTGAAAGCCTTCTCCATAGTAAAGGGTTTGTAGAATGTCTTCCTGATTTTAATGGAACATGTTTTGAATAGTTGAAACACACACACATCCTAAAAGCAACCAATTATGCAAAATTATAGGCTGTTTTGGCATGTAGTTTAACTTCCAAGGTATGTCAGATGACAACTTTACTGATGTTTTGCCATGGCATAACATACGTCATTAGCTTTCTACCCTGCTCTACATTTACCCTTGCTGCCTACAATATGACTGATATAAATATAGGGAATTTTTATGATAGCACCCTACTTTCTTATACCACTTCTCTATGATAGCAGGATATAGACTAAGATGGTTGCATCATAAACTTTCGTTGCACAACAAACCACCTTGAAATTCAGCAGCTTAAAAAAAAAAAACAGGCTTTCTATTTAGTTCATTTTTTAGGATCTGTTGATCAGTTCTTCTAGTCAGGATGGTCCTGCTCATCTTGATTTGGGTTCTCCCATTTGGTTGTACTATTTTGAGAGTTGGATCGTGACTAGATGATTTAGGTTAGCTTTCTTCATTTGTTGTAGAAAGGCAGATATTCATCATAGCATCTCAGTTCCCCATCTTGTTTCTCCCTCAGTTTGCTAGAGGCCTACACTTGTCTGCATGGTGCTCTCTAGTTTCAAATGTACCAACAGAAGACAAGTCGCAGTTAATAAATGTCTTTTAAGTCTCTGCTCCAAACATGCTTGATATCATCCTATTGGCCAAAGCAAAGCATATGGCTGAACCCAGAGTTCAGGGATGGAGAAATAGAATCCATTTCTTAATGGAGCAGGTGCAAAGTCACATCATATAGAAGAGTATATATAAGGATGTAATTTTCTAGAGTCTACCTTTTTGGCTGCAAATTATTTTTTACATTCTTCAAAAATGCAAATTATGTTGACCCCAGTTGTAGGTCTCAAAAGTCTTCCCTGAATTATGGCAACAAGCTTGAGGCTCAGGAGCTCATGATTTAAGTCAAGTCTAAGAGCACTGGAAGCTCCTTGATTGTGGCTCCTCCTGATGCATAGACTTATAAACTAAAAGATTAGTTACCTGCCATCCACAAACCAACAAATAATGGGGGCAAGAACGGATAGGCTTAATAGACACTTTTTTTCAAAGAGGGTAAGGGGAGGCCAGTAGCAGTCACTGGTCCATAAAAATTCTGAAATCTTACAGGGCAAATATTTCAAAGTCTTAATCTGGGGGGCTGAGGATGTTCCTTGATTAGGGCCTGGTTCTGCTCTCAGATGGTACGTCTCCAGTCCATTGTTCTCCTCGAATACTGTTTTTACTTTCTGAGTTCTTGGCATCACTCTCTGAGATACCCTTCCTTTTTCAAAAGAAATAGCCTAGGTAACGGAATAGGTTTTCCTGCCTTCTTTCCAATTGTATACTTGGGAATCCAAAGCCTTTTTACATTTTTAACCATTAGAGCAAAACCTGTGTGGGTCTTTAAAGAATTTCATTGCAGTTTACTCCATTGGACAAATGGCTAAACTCATAGTCTGCCTTCTTG
This sequence comes from Herpailurus yagouaroundi, assembly GCF_014898765.1. Lineage (NCBI taxonomy): Eukaryota > Metazoa > Chordata > Mammalia > Carnivora > Felidae > Herpailurus > Herpailurus yagouaroundi. The sequence continues at coordinate 40,733,681 of NW_024412400.1, read as the reverse complement.
ACAGATACTTTTTCCCATCTTGGTGGTATGTGAGACTGTTGTAACCCAAAGTGCTAAGGATTCTTAGAGATTCTTTAACGTAAAAGAGCAAGACTTTAAGACATATTTTTAATCCTGGTGTGGTATTTGCCTTGAGGCTATTCCTCTTTTTTCAGCTTTATAGAGATATAATTGACATATAATATTATATAAGTTTAAGTTGTACAACATAGTTATTTGATATATACATATATATTTTTTTTGCATATATTATATACATAATATATATATCTTATAAAATGATGGCCACTGTAAGTTTAATTAACATCCATCACCTTGCATAGTTATGATTTTATTTCTTGTGATGAGCACATTAAGATCTACTCTCTTAGCAACTTTCAAGTATATAATTCAGCATTTTTAACTACAGTCACCATGCTCTACATTATATCCCCAGACCTTATTTATCTTTTAGCTAGAAGTTTGTAGATTTTTACTACCTTCACTGATTTACCCTAGCCTCCACCTCCCATTGAGGCTATTTGTTTTGACCTTGATAACCCTTTTCTAGAAGAGACTAGGATAGAAAAAATGTTTTTTGTTATGTTTTGTTTTGTTTTGTTTTGATGTGTGTGTATATGTGTATACAAGTGTTTTAACAGACTATCCAAGATGCTTTTTTTTTTTTTTTTTGAGAGAGAGAGAGGGAGACAGAGAATCCCAAGTAGGCTCCACACTGTCAGTGCATAGCCCCACACTAAGCTTGATCTCATAAACTGTGAGATCATGACCTGAGCTGAAGTCAAGTGTCAGATGCTTAACTGACTGACAGCCCAGGCACCCCTCCAAGATGCTTTTTATTTCCTCTAAATTCTGCTAAAACCTTATATTTTTATGTTTAGTATGTCTCTCCTTATTTTATCCCTGACAACTCTAATAAAAAACCATTTTTATATTTGTTTGGAAGATGCCTCAGCCAGACATATAAGCCCATTAGGTACCTTGCTAGTTTCCCAGTGTGACGTGTTGTTGTTACCAAACTTCATGCCATTATATAACAAGGGTCCAGTTTTTTCTAACCTCCAATGACAATTTTTATCACTCAAGTTCTCATAGACTGTCTTCACAAAGGTCTTCCAACTTTTGCTTACAGTCTCCTGAAGATCCTTTCAGATTCCAACCTGGTTTTACAGCCAATGCCTCATGTTTTGGATTTCTTATTATGGTGGCACATTACTGCCAGTTACCAAATTTTGTTATGGCTATCTTTTGCTACCTAACAAACTAATTCAAAATTTGGTGGCTTTAAATAATAACGATTTAATTGTATTTCATAATTTTGGAGTCAGGGAATTGGGCAGGACTTTGCTATTGGATTCTTCTCCGTAGTGGCATTGACTAGGATCACTTGATGATATTCACTTGACAACGTGACTTGGTGGCAGCAGGTTGAAGAAAGGGATCATCTCATCCCTTTCTTTCTCCATTTAGTCTCAAGGCTTCCTCACATGGTCTTTTCAGAATACAGTTAGATATAATACATAGCATCTTGGGCTCCCCAGGAGTGTTAGAAGTACAGAGAGCCTGAAGGCATAGTGTCCCATGCTGTGTTCTGTACTCTACTGATTCAAGCAGTCACAGGCCAGATCATATCAAAAAGAATATGAAAACAGACCTGCCTTTTCATTAGTAGGAATGCCATAGATTCTGTAGCTATCTTTAATATACCATAATCTGAAAGAGTTTAAATTTTATGAAACTTGAAACTTCCCTGCTTTACTAGTCTTAATTTAGAAAGCCTGCCTGTTTATTATCTTGGCATATATATCCCTACAGTTAAACTTGGAGAAAGCAGATTTCTTTGCATCAAAAGTAAGATAAAACAAAATCGTACTATGCTAATCTGAGTCCACAATTATGTCCCAAGGGGGGGAAGGTGGGAAACATAGCCTAGTTATCTACAAGGTTTTCAGGTAGGCTGTGTGAGAAATTTCTCTGTTCTACCTTTATAATTACAATGATAAACACAAGTTGTATGCATAATGAGCCTTGTCTGGTCTTAGGTCCAGAAATTTTACATTGAAGAATCCCATCTCATTTAGTCCAAAACCAGAGTGGGCAATGCTTGGAATTTTGCATGATAAGAAATAAGGTAATGATAAATCACGTTAATTAACCTATCTGGTTTTTTATTGTCCTTAATTTTCATCTCACTGAGATCAAAATGATTACTGTAAGAACTGTGCCAAAGGAAGAAGGCATTGCTAATTTTGTGGGACCCACAATGGGGACACTGTGACATTTAGAAACAGGAAAGGGCAAAGGAAACCAAGAAAGGGTGGCAAGTCTGATTAAAAGAATAGCTAGGTATTTACAGTAGTGGGGATAAAGCAAGAAAAATTATTTCATGAGAAAATGGTCGGAATTCATAATATGTCAGAAACATGTAGTAAAATTAGAAGTGTGTATTAAAGTTTTGAGCATGAAATTTGTTGGTAACTTTTACAAAAGCAGTTTAAATATAGTGATGGCGGAGGAAGCCAAATTGGAATGGTTTGAAGAGTGAATAGGAATTGAAGAAGAGAGTCAGAAGAGAGCACTTAATCAATGCTTTTATCGAAGGATGGTCGAGAAAGTGGATGAGGAGCATGCGGGCCAGAGAGGGCTTTTAAATTATTTTGCCAAACTACCAAGATGCAAAATGTATTTGTATAATGATGTAGTTGGGGAGGGGGGAGAATAGTGTCATAAAAGTTATTAGCTGCTGAACTTTTCATTGGAAAATGTTTCCTATAGAAAGTTAAATTTATGAAAAAACAAAAAGATCTGTTCCCACCAGGCCCCCTCTTCTGCATGACCAAATCGGCCACAGTCCAACTTCATTCTCTTCATTATTTCCTCTGCTTTCTTTGCAGAGGTTTCTTCTCCTGCATTAGAATGCTGTTTTCATCGCAATGGAAAGTGAGAAATCCATTTTACAATAGAGGTAGATATACACATATGCATGTATCTATGAAAATATGTCTTAAAAACCAACAGACAGTTGATCCTTGAACAACACAGAATCAAACTGCCTGGGTCCACTTATGTGCATTTTTTTTTAAATTTTTTTTTCAACGTTTATTTATTTTTGGGACAGAGAGAGACAGAGCATGAACGGGGGAGGGGCAGAGAGAGAGGGAGACACAGAATCGGAAACAGGCTCCAGGCTCTGAGCCATCAGGCCAGAGCCCGACGCAGGTCTCGAACTCACGGACCGCGAGATCGTGACCTGGCTGAAGTCGGACGCTTAACCGACTGCGCCACCCAGGCGCCCCAACTTATGTGCATTTTTTAAAGTAATACAGTACAGCACTGTAAATGTATTTTCTCTTCCTTATAGTTTTCTTAATGACCTTTTCTCTTGCTTACTTTATTATAAGAATTCAATATATAATACATATAATATACGAAATATGTGTTAAAATAACTATTTATGTAATTGATAAGGCTTCCAGGTAGCAGTAGGCTATTACTAGCTACATTTTTGGGGAGTCCAAAGTTATACATTTATTTTCAACAATGCAGGGGTGAGAGTCAACATCCCCAACCTCACATTGTTCAAGGTCAACTGTATATCCTTGTACGTATAATATATTTTGGTATTTTTATTTCGGTCTTGCAACACTAAAAGAGGACCTTTTGGGGAGTTAGCCATATTAAAGTACATTCAAAATAATACTAAATCATTATATTATTTCTTCACATTATATGATTATATGAGTGTATAGAGAAGTTTCTGTTTTCTAGAAATGATGTGCTGTATAGTGATATCAGCTCTCTTTTGAATAATTGAGAGTGTAATTGTGTGTTGGTTTTCTAAAATTTTCTACGTTAGGTTTAATATATAAATATGTACCTTTCAAACATAATACCATACTTTCCTGGGCACTTGTGTGTGTGTGTGTGTGCACAGATTCCCAAGCAGGCTTTAGGCTCTGAGCTGTCAGCACATAGCCTGATGCGGGGTTTGAACCCATGAACTGTGAGATCATGACCTGAAATGAAGTCAGAGGCTCGATCGAATGAGCCACCTAGGCACCCCTGGGCACTTACTAGCTATCTTCAGTTACATCTGTTATAATCTCTACAATCTCACTCTTGTCCAATAAATGTCAGACTACTGTATTAGTTCATTACAAGATAAAATGTATGCATTCTATATGTCTCTAATATTTCAAAGTGCACTATGAGCTTAAAAGAAGGAAACTAGAAGACTTGCTTTTTCAGTGCACATCATCTATGTCTAATGATGCTGAAAAAGATGACACAAACATATCATAGACTTTTGAACCATGAAAGACAAATTGACCCCAGTGAAAATGAACAAATTGTATAAGTAGTGAAAACAGATATGGCAAATGCTTTAACTCTTTAGGCTTTATAGCTGTTAAAAAGTTATCTTATTACATCTTATACAACAAAATATTTTCTCATAATCTATGCTGACAATTAAATTATAGCATCATTTTGAGATCAGTTGCTTAGACTTTAAAGAAATCTGAATTAAATATTGTAAATGTAGACTTGATGAGCTCTTTAGGAGCTGTAAATTTTTTTTATAATTTTTCAAATTGAAAATGAAAAAGCCATTGAAGCATCTTAACAGGGTAAGCCATCATATTATATCTGTTTGAGAAATGCATACAGTAGTGGAATGATTAATACAGCTTTATGGAGTTGACATTGCTGAATGGCTGCTTGATGAAAAGTCAGTAATCAAAATCATAGCACTGCTATTTTCCAACAATACCATAACTTGTCATATTAATTATTTAGCTGTAAACATGAACTGATACTATTCTTATCTGTAGAATTTTAATTATGTCTTACAAATGGATGCATGTATAGATGCTAGGTAGACATTGTTTTGCACTTTTTTGTTGGATACCCGTACCATATAATCATCAAAGAAATTATTTTATAGAAATGCTTGGAAATGAACAGAACTGGTGCTAAAATATTCAAAGAGTTGAATAACCAATTTAAATCTAAGGGTTTGTTCAGTTACAGTTGTGTTGTCATTTGCATTGATAATTAAAACTTCTGTTGCCTTAACATAAATCAAGCCAATGACACCTATTTAATTAGTTGTTTTATTTTCCCCAAAATACCCTCACAGGAGAAAAACAAGTTTCGCTGAAGATTGTCCTTCAGGTATCAGTAAAAAGTGTTTCTTTTAATTTTATAAAAGTGTGATCTTAAGTACATGCTTTAAAAATATTTTGTATGGAGCACCTGAGTGGCTCAGTGGGTTAAGCATCTGAGTCTTGGTTTAGGCTCAGGTCATGATCTCATGAACCATGAGATCTGGCCCCACATTGAGCCTTGCCTTAAGCTCTGCACTGAGGATTCTCTCTCTCTCTCTCTCTGCCTCCCCAATTGCACATGTTCTCTTTCTCTCTCTTTATCTAAACAAACAAACATTAAAAAAAATGTATGAAGAAACCTGAAGTACAAATAAAGCCTTTGCATTGTATACTGACATAGGATGGTTGTATAAAAGGACATAAATTCCTTTGCATTTGAAGTTAAAGTAATTCTTTTCCCCGTGGAACAGTATTATTACTTGAAGGGACAACTGACAGACAAATTATGCTTACTCAGATTTGAGTATTTGACAGACATTTTCTTGAATGTGGATGAAGTCAGCCAATCACTGTAAAGAAAACACATAAAAGTATTTTTGCCAATTATAAAAATTGTGCTTAAGAGCAAAAACTAGGGGCGCCTGGGTGGCGCAGTCGGTTAAGCGTCCGACTTCAGCCAGGTCACGATCT
>NW_024412400.1:40684983-40727483 GCF_014898765.1 Herpailurus yagouaroundi | reverse complement strand
TTTTTTTTTTTTTAATTTTGTGGGGTGGTGCACAAGCTTGGAGAAGGGCAGAGGGAGAGAGAGAATCTTAAGCACCTCCATGCTCAGCATGGATGTGTAAAATTGTTTTCATATTTGGAAGAATCTGATGTTAGAATCTGGAAGTCATCGAATTCAAAAAATATTGGAAGTAATGGAAAATAACTTTTAAATATCTTCTATGTCTGGAATGTTTCTGAAATAAGAAAAAACTCTCAGATATCTAAGAAACTAACAAGAAACAAAGCTCTAGCTAGTTAGAATATGTGAGGCAACTACAACACTTCAAAATATAGAAAATAAAAACTTAAGGGATAAAAAGATAATAAAAATAGTCTACTACACAGAATTTCAGGATACTTATGTAAAATAGAATGTTATCACTTAAACTTGACTAGAAAATTCCCAAATCACTATCCTGGAATCCTTTATTATTAAACAATTATACAATTGTATTATAGTACAAAATACTTTTTTTTTTTTTTTTTTTTTTTAAGAATTACTTACAGTTGACTCAGGATTTCAAAACTGGAGCGGTTTAGGTGACAGAAGTTGGTGGAACGAGCATCCCCAAAGTTCTCCACTGTGGCAGGCGACTTTGATTGTACATTGTTCTGTTTATTTTTTTTTATAAATTTTTTTTCAACGTTTATTTATTTTTGGGACAGAGAGAGACAGAGCATGAATGGGGGAGGGGCAGAGAGAGAGGGAGACACAGAATCGGAAACAGGCTCCAGGCTCTGAGCCATCAGCCCAGAGCCTGACGCGGGGCTCGAACTCACGGACCGTGAGATCGTGACCTGGCTGAAGTCAGACGCTTAACCGACTGCACCACCCAGGCGCCCTTGTTCTGTTTATTTTTAATAGCACTTCCAAATATCATGAGATGCAGTGTTACAGGAAGTCCCTTGCCTTCCCCAAAGCCACCCCATTTCTTCCTGAGGAGAAAGGCCAGTCCTCACCTGAATTATGTAATCCAATTTTTAAAAATCTTTACCTGAATACTTGTTCTTTTTGTTTTACTTTGAAAGGACTGCCATTATAACCCCCTTCTTGTCCCCCAACCTGAGACATATGAAGGCTTTGGGTCTCCATGGGAGTGAGATTCAGGCACAGAGGCAGTCAGGGCTTACCTGTACACTGACTTGAGACCACTTTAATAAAGTGTATGTCTTAAAGAAAAAGAAAAAAAAAAGACTCACAGTTGATATCTATTTGTTTCAACCAGCTAGGAGTCATAGAACAATTAGATTTTATGTCCTTTATCCTTGAACTTATATTGCTGATTATTTTCTAAAACATCTGTAAGTTTTGTGAAGCAATATTCTTACTTCCCTAGGATTCTCAATATCAGTGATATGGCAAAGTTTAAGATATAAGTAAGAGACATTTTTCTGAGTGAAAAAATATTTGATACAAGACCTTCAAGTTTATTTCCTCTCCATAGTTACACTTGTTAAAAACAAAAAAACACAACACAACAAAACAAAACAAAAAACAGAAAATGTGTTGGTGAACAGCCAGCTTGGATATCATTAGGAGAGGCTTTCAGCCGCTCTCTTGTTGATTTCCAAACTAATAGTCTAATAGAAATAAACCAAATATAGTAAGAAATCAATTGTTCAAGTCAATCACCTTTTTTAGTGGATCATTGACATCTCTGTTTTAAGTTATGTAGAATATAACACACGGTGGTTACATAATAGCAATTAGTATCATGTGCTTAACTTAGAAATCTATGAACATACTGAATAACCAGGGGTAATAGATACAGTTTTCTTCTCATTTTTTGCTTAAATGTGATTTAAATATTAGAGAATAGGGAATTATCAAATTCAAAAATGGCTTCAAGGTGAATTCCAGAACAGAAGCAATTTGCTTATGCTAATGTCAGCTAACATATACATAAGCAATTTCAAATAACTGTCAAACTTTATTACCATAAATCTTTCCTAAGGCATTGATGCTGCTTAGAAATATTTAAACTTAATATATTAACATTACGTAATAAGGGATTAACATATAAATAATGCAACTCATATCTATATTTATTGTTTTAAGTAACATAAGTATCTTTTATATCACTCTCATCTATCCACTTCTCTTTTCCCTTCTTCTGTCTTCATTGTCACCACATATACGTGGTACTATATACGTGCTCTTGAAATAAAGCTGATATGGGAAGTTTTCTCCACTTTGAAAAAATTGCACACACACTGCTATTAAGACATCCCACATATCTGTCCTAATTCATGTTTAAATGTTTAACTGGGGTTGGGAATGCAAGCTGGTGCAGTGCAGCCACTCTGGAAAACAGTAGGGAAGTTCCTCAAAAAACTAAAAATAGAACTACCCTACGACCTAGCAATTGCACTACTAGGCATTTATCCGCAGGATACAGGTGTGCTGTTTCGAAGGGACACATGCACCCCCATGTTTATAGCAGCACTATCCACAATAGCCAAAGTATGGAAAGAGCCCAAATGTCCATTGATGAATGAATGGATAAAGAAGATGTGGTATATATATATACAATGGAGTATTACTCAGCAATCAAAAAGAATGAAATCTTGCCATTTGCAACTACGTGGATGGAACTGGAGGGTATTATGCTAAGTGAAATTAGTCAGTCAGAGAAAGATAAAATTCATATGACTTCACTCATATGAGGACTTTAAGGGACAAAACAGATGAACAGAAGGGAAAGGAAACAAAAACGATATAAAAACCGTGAGGGGGACAAAACAGAAGAGACTCATAAATATGGAGAACAAACTGAGGGTTACTGGAGGGGTTGTGGGAGGGGGGATGGGATAAATGGGTAAGTAAGGGGCACTAGGGAATCTACTCCTGAAATCATTGTTGCACTATATGCTAACTAATTTGGATGTAAATTTTAAAAAATAAAATAAAATAAAATAAAATAAAATAAAATAAATAAAAAACAAAGCCAAGATAAATTTCTGGCAAAAGTCTAATCCATTGGTAGGTAATTCAGAAGGGAAATCCAAGAAGAAGAAATTATGGAAAACAGCTGATGATTACCTTAGAATGAGGTCCAAGTTTTAATTTTTATTTTTGTTTTATTTTGGGAGCAATAGAGCAAAAGTCTTCGTATTATTCCCCTCTTTATTCCTATTGCATCACCATGTAGAACACATAAAACGGGCTTGTTAAAAGTAGCACTGAATAGATTATCCTCTTTCAAACAAGGCTTTTCACCACTATCTAATACCATCTGAAATGTACTTATGTAATCAAAGTCAGTCTGCCAATCATGTAATTTCTACTTTGTGATTTGAAAGATTTTTCAATACAGGTAATAAAATATGAATTTTTGAATTATACAGATGTTATTGAAACATCTTTTATATTTTGGCAAACAGATTATTTTACATTCTAAAATGTAGTTAAAGTTATAACTTGAATAGTATACGTTTCTACTTTACTGAATACAGGATAACAATTTTTCTCATTGACAACATTTATCGGCTGTATTTATAAGCTGGGATATGTCATCACAAGATGGCATAAATGTGTTTTATACTATGACCTACTAACCATACAAAAAGAAAACATTTTTAGTTTCCTGCAAAGCAAAACTAGATTTGGTCACCAGATTCAGATGAAAATTAAATGGAAAAAAATTAAAATGCACATTTTAATTGGTATCTTGGAAACATGGAATAACATTAGGTTTTCTCTCTATATGCAAGGGAACCTGTATTTTAAGATATTTTAGTAATTGTTTATCTTTTGATTAGTTTCTAAAAACTGATAAAGCTTAAAAATGTGCTCTAAATATATTAATAAAAGTGCACTAAATAAAACAAAAAAATGTTTAACTGGAGAAAATTACCTATTTCCCCTATTCTTCAGGTTCCTTATAATTAATTGGGATTAGCTGTAGGGACAGATTAAAGTACTGCTACTACATCAAATATCGAGTATGTAAATATCGATGAATACTGTATATAATTTTTAAAACATTTACTTTCTGCAGTGCCAATGCCTGCACATGCTTTAAGTAAATCAACAAAGAGGAATTAAAAGAACATGACAGGATGAGAGAGCATTTAACATGAACTTATGTTTTGTTTTTTTCAACGTTTATTTATTTTTGGGACAGAGAGAGACAGAGCATGAACGGGGGAGGGGCAGAGAGAGAGGGAGACACAGAATCGGAAACAGGCTCCAGGCTCTGAGCCATCAGCCCAGAGCCTGACGCGGGGCTCGAACTCACGGACCGCGAGATCGTGACCTGGCTGAAGTCGGACGCTTAACCAACTGCGCCACCCAGGCGCCCCTAACATGAACTTATGTTAAACCTAATGTATATTAAGATAATTAGACACAGAAACGGTGGTAAATATGTATGTATGCTTAGGTTAATATATTAATATACACGTATATTACCCAGCTGTGTCCATCGAGGAGGCCTAAAAGCAATGACACCTTAGCAGCTGTGAGCATACTCATCACCCAGCTCTTGGTTTCTAAATAGGGGACCGGGGTTCCTTGTTGAAATCACTGATTTTAGCCCTGGGAAAGGCCAAATACAAGATGAACCTGGAGCACCTTGTAGTAAGAGAAAGTAAAGAAGTGCTCAAAAAGCGAAAGTATAGGGACATGTGAAAAGACATAGGAGCCAACCTGAAAGAGCTCCCCATGACCAAAGCTGGAAAAATTTAAAAACAAAACAAGTAATGTAATATTGATTGATAACCTAAAGTGTAAAATAAATACCCTTGAGTCTATATGGCTATAAATACAATATCAGAAAAATATAGCAGGGAAGGGAACAAACTTCCTTACAGAAGATTCTAAATGATAGATGCAGATACTTCTCCAGTGGATGGAGCTAAGTCATCAAACCCGTTGGGGTGGGCTATATTTAGTAACTTGTTTCTAAAGAATATATTAAAGAAAAGGGAAAAATATCAACTTTACACCAGAGAGACTGCCAAACACTACCTTAAACAAGCAAGGAAGTTTAAAAACATCAGTGACATCACGTGGCCATCATGTATGTACTGCTTGATATGATGTGATGCAAAGGACATTTCACTATGTTACGTATTTTGTGAAAACCTGTGACCGCATTCTAATCATAAGTAAAAAAATCCAGAAAGACCCAAACTGAGGATATTCTGCAATATACCTAATACTTCTCAAAAGTATTAAGGTCATGAAAAACAAGAAATGACTGAGAAACATTCACAGACCAGAAGGACATGACAAGGAATACAAAGTGCTATCCTGGATGATCTCTTGGAACAGAAAAAGAACACAAATGGAAAAATCAGTGAAATCCAAATCAAGTCTAGAACTTAGTTAATAGTAATGTACCAAGGTTTGCTTTCTTAGTTTTGATCAGTACAACTTGGTAATTAACATGAAGAGAAATTGGACAAAGGGTACATGGGAATTCTCTGTACCATCTTTTCTAGAATTCTAAATTCTATAATTCTAAAATTATCTCTCAAGAAAAGGGTATATAACAGGGGCACCTGGGTGGCTCAGTCAGTTAAGCATCTGACTCTTGGTTTCTGCTGAGGTCACGGTCTCACAGTTTCTTGAATTCAAGCCCCACATCAGGTTCTGTGCTGGCAGCATGGAGCCTGCTTGGGGTTCTCTCTCTCTCTCTCTCTCTCTCTGCCCCTCCCCTGCTCTTGTGCTGCCTCTGTCTCTCTCTCTCTAAATAAATAAATATTTTTAAAAATAAAGAGTATATGACAAATCACTCATAGATTCTTGTTATAGCAAACATTTTTGAATGAACCTACCCACCTGGTTGATAATTACAAATTAATACCAAATGAGGTTCAGTGGTAATTTTAAATTTAATGTACATCACCCACCTTCCATGAATAGTTGCAGTGCAATAATAACTCACAAAGCTTAAAAATTTAGAGAATTAGTGAATTAAAATGTAAATGACTATGAAGGTCAATTTATCTGTGACTTGCAAAACTGTAAATGTTCTGACACTTTGACCCAGATATAACACTTTGGGGAGTTTATTCTAGAGAAAAACCTTTATATGTATACCATGACATCTATAATGATGATTTCTTGCACATTTTTATTTATAAAGAAATAAATGTCTATCATTAGGGGATTTGATAAATAAAATATTTTATGTTGAACTTCAAAATAAATTTAGAAAGTTCCTAAACTACAAATAACCGCTCACTCATTTCAACGATACTTTTGTTGGAAATTGAGCTAAATTTTACTTGGTTAAAAAGCTATTAAAAAGGAAATAATAACAGAAGAGCTCCTTATAATAGCAGACATATAACTGATATTTTAAAGAGAATTTTAAATATTAAAAATTTAAATTTGATCTTTAGCTACTCAAGTGGGCAGAAAGATCCTAAGCTTCTTTATGAAAATAATTACATTATTGCAAGTTTATTTTCTTTATGTTAATTCTTAAAGTAAAACCATACAAAGTAAGTTTTATTGTTTGGTTTCACCCTTAGGCTTTAGAGGCACGCCAACTCTGACCTATTATCGTCTCAGTCCCAAGAGGAGATGGTGTGGGTCGCAGGCTATCTGCACTTTGATCTAACACACTACCATGCATAATACTAAATAAAGGAGGGAGGAAAAAGTGAAAGCTTAGTGTTTATTTCATCACGGGTGGTACAATCCTACTGAACTGATGGTTAACATCTTTGGTCATTCCCTTCAAGTTGCACTTTTTATACTTTTGTTTCTAAGTAGACATGCATATACTACTAGCGTTTTTTGAATTTGTTTCTGTATCAGACATAATTCAGAAACCAAACTGTGATCATAAAGAGGACTGGAGAATTGTGCACTTGGTTGAAATAGGAGTGTAAATATATAATCCTCTTTACTTAAACTCACATACATGCACATGCCCACTTCATAGGAGGAAGATACATTTTTTTGGAAGCTCAGTATAATCCATTTCATACACATTTCAATTAATTAAATTTAAAAACTCAAGAGACTATGGTCACCAGTTGTAAAAACTAAAAGAACATACAGGATTATCAAAATAGGCCAAAGCATAATGGAAAACGTATAATTTATCATAATATATTGATCCTCTTATTCTGAATTGGATGTTTCTGACTCCAAAAGTAAAATGAGATCATGCAAGGAATTTGTTATTAATCTATCATGTAAACTCGTTACCTTAAAAAAGACTCCCATTTTTAACACATTTGAAATTATGTATTTTCTATGTGAAATTTACAAAGCAAATACATCCATGTGTTTTGAAAAACTTTTTGAATAGAAAGTGGTATGCCACAAGTATATAATTGTATTCATATAGATTTATAGTACATTAAAGATATATTCTAATCATCTTATTTAATTAAACGAAATTAAGAAGAAACCGACAAATTATTTAATATTACATGGAAGCTGATTACTTGTTGGTAAAACTGAAATATTTCTGCCAGATATATTTTATTGCCATTTTCTCAAACATTTCAAAGACAGTCATGTTGTTTTATCTTTTTGTTCAAAATGCACTAATTTTTCTCACACATCATCCTGTTCCTAGGCATTTATAATTGAGACTCATTTCCAAAACCCTCTTGATAATTCATTGTCTTTAAATCCTTGCTTTCTCTTGCTTAAACTTTAAGGTAAAACTAAAACTTCGTGAGACTGAATTTCTTTCATCATTCCTTTGGCCCTTAGAGTATTTGTTTTCGATGGTATTTTCGATGTTTGTTATCTGTTGGGTTTTACTTCGTATTTTTGATTTAAATAAAGGATTAAAGCAAATTCCATGGAAAATACCTTTATGCCAAAGTAATACACCTTGTGGTCCCATAAAGACTAGATTAAAGACGTTAAAGAACTTACTGGGAAGAAAATCAATGAATTCAGTTTTGAGTTTAAATATAAAGGTTTCCCGAAGTCGTCCTCTCACTTTTAATTCTCATTTGCAGTTGAGTACGGATATCTGCCTCCCCTTGCTCTCCTCCAGTTATCTGGTGACAAGCTGAAGCTTGAGGGCTGGAGGCACTGAGTTAACTTTTTGTTGATCCCCTTGTTTTAATTGCTGATGAACTCTGGCCTGCTCACAAGGACCTTGCAAGTCCCCTTTAAATCTCTCTCAACTTCTCTCCGTGATTTCCCCCACGGCTGTAAACTCTACAGATTTATAGCACTGTGCTCATTTATGCACTCTATTTCCTTTTAGGAGTTTTAAATTTCCTCCAAGTCGTTAGCATTATTTGTCCCTTTGCTCTTGTATTATGAAGCTGGATGAAGAGATGTGATCAGTGGTGTTTTAATAACCTATTCATTATTCATCATGCTGCTGAAATGGAGTATTTGCTATCCGGCTCCAAGGTTTGCTTTATTTAGTTACTCCTAAGTTAAAAATCTGTTGAAGTTGCTTTTGCCACTACCCATTAGACTAAATTATTCCTATTTTCACAGGAAGACACTCTGAGAATATCTGACAAAACAAAATGCTAATGGTTAACAGTGATGTGTTTTTTATGTTTCTTAGTCCTCAGAGCTTCCGACTAAATAATTTTTGTCCCACCCCCCCCACCCCGGGCAATATCTGATATTTTTAGTATCTATGTCAAGGGAAATGTTTCTCTGCCCATATAATTTCCTTATTATATTTCTTCTCTGGGATGTAATGGTTATTATTATGTTTTAAATTTGCTAATTGCATAAGTTGCTTGATCTGTCTTCAATTTGGCAGATAACTTGATGAACCAAATAAACTCTTCATATGATTGTGTGTTGCAGAGGAAGCTGCTATATTAAAGCTAGCTGGCTGAAGTTTACTCGCACTGTCGCAGATGTGCTGGAAATTAAAACAGTTCAACCATCTAATCCTTCATCATTGCTCTTATAGGGGAGGAAAAGCAAAAGTTTGTAGGAATTTGGCTATTTTCTCTCTTCCTGGTAGACAGGGGGACACTGAACAATGGAAAGTTCCTTTGTAAATGTAAAGTTCCTTCACAGAAAAGGAATCTCTAGTGTCTGCGGGCTCTCAAAAGTAATCAGCCCCAAATAATCCTTATGCCAGAGGCACGTTTTGGGTTGGCATACTCTCCTCCCCTTCATTTTACAAGGAAAGCACTCCAAAAGCATAAACACTGGAGTATTTTGTAGTGAGATATATGAAGATTCTAGTTAGAAACATTTAAGCCTGGAAAAATTATTACTATGTCCATCAACTGTACTTATATCACCCACAGTCATGATGCCTGTGTTTCTGAGTTTACTTTGATAATCTAGATGTTACTGACATTTTCTTGACTGAAGAGCCAGCAATGTGAGTGGATTCTTTTTCTAACACTAGTAACGGCCATGCCATCCCTTCAAACTAACAGTTCCTACTACTGAATGCTCTACATGGCATTAGGCACTTAAAACCACATCAGAATCATTGATAGAAATCAACCAATAAATATCTGAAGGGCCAAACTTTACCGTATTGTATATTGTATAAAGTTAGAAAAAATTGAATATTCTAGTAGAGCAAACTAGGAATGTCAAAATCGCATTACATTCATTTTTGAATCAACAACTGATAATTAATGGGATTACTAACAGGCTTAGTTTTTATTCTTCCAAAATATGAAATCATATAATATGTCTCCTTTATACCTGGTCTGTAAAATGGAATAGGAGCAAGGTGTTTCACAAGTCCAACCACAAGAAGGGGAGCCTGGGTGACTCAGGTCATGATCTCATGGTTCATGAGTTTGAGCCCTGTGTAGAGCCCTGTGCTGACGGCTCAGAGCCTGGAACCTACTTCTCTTTCTGTGTCTCCCTTTCTCTCTGTCCCTCCCTCGCTCACACTGTGTCTCTCTCCCTCTCAAAAATAAAT
The DNA here is from genome assembly GCF_014898765.1 of Herpailurus yagouaroundi. Classification (NCBI taxonomy): domain Eukaryota; kingdom Metazoa; phylum Chordata; class Mammalia; order Carnivora; family Felidae; genus Herpailurus; species Herpailurus yagouaroundi. The sequence goes on along the minus strand of NW_024412400.1, from coordinate 40,717,612 downwards.
AAACATTAAAAAATTAAAAAAAAAAAGGCAACCACAAGCAACCAGAATATTGTGCATAATATTCTTAGTACAGGGAGAATAAGAATTATTTAAGAGGAATACAGTGAAAAATAATTCTTAGAAGGCATTATAAATTGTTAAGTATCGATGTCTTACATTCAAAACTGTAGCTGATAACTCATTTAAGTATATTTTATGTGCCATAAGAAAAGTTGAAACACAATAATACCAGCATAATAAGCAATTCTTATGGGAAAACACATTAGTCTTCTCATGTAGCAAAGAATTTTAAATATTTGCACAAAATAAAGAGAAAAACTGAAAATTCTCAAACTGAAATTATATGTGACGCTGCCATAATTTAGAGACTGCCACTGTTTTAATTAAAATATGTAAGAGTAAGGGTTGTTAAATTATTTGAATAGAAGGCCATTAGACTGACGTGGCTCAGGAAGGCCTACATAGCAGACCAAAATCTAAGCCTATAAATGCCTCAAGGTTGTGAAATCAAAACACTAACGACAAGCAATCAAAGAAGCCAATTAGACTTTAAGCTCTATAGCGAGTCAATAATTTCCTTTCTTTGCTTTCACACTTTCTATCTATTTATTTATTCAAAATAAATTAGTGTTCTTTTTTTTTTTTAATTTTAATTTTTTTTTTCAACATTTATTTATTTTTGGTACAGAGAGAGACAGAGCATGAACGGGGGAGGGGCAGAGAGAGAGGGAGACACAGAATCTGAAACAGGCTCCAGGCTCCGAGCCATCAGCCCAGAGCCCGACGCGGGGCTCGAACTCACGGACCACAAGATCGTGACCTGGCTGAAGTCGGACGCTTAACCGACTGCGCCACCCAGGCGCCCCAAATTAGTGTTCTTTATGAAACATTCCAGATCCGGGATCCAAACAATGAAAGAGAAGTAGTGTTTTGTGCTAAATAATTATTTGAATAACTAAATTTTTTCTACCTTTTGTCTGAGAATGATATAAAACATTAGGTTCAATGATCATTAGTTAGGGAAAAACTTTAGGGACCCCCAAAATACAAGACAGATAAATGGGAAGTTGAGAACCTTGGGACCCCATCACTAACATTGCTTCTGCGGCATCCAGGCAAAACCTTCTAAGATATTTCTCAGTATCCTGGTTAGACTATCTCTGCTGAATGGCCAGGGTTTCCTACTTAAAATTCATAGATCCATGCATCTTTTTGGAATTATTGAGTCAGAATGTTGAGAGTGGAAAGAAGACTTCCACCCTTTTAAGAAGTTTTCCACATGATGCTAGGTACACTCAAGCCAGAGCCTTGGTGGTTTCATGGAGATGAATTTGGAAACTCAGATTTCAATTAGACTCCTTAGTTAAAATTTTAGGGAAACAGTGACCAAGAAATGTCATGTGATTACTTTAAGTAGTCAATGGTAGAGAGAGGATTTGAAAACTTGGATCTTCTACTTCTTGCCTGTATTCCAGTACTCTTCCTGTGACAACACAGGCATTCCAAATGCTTACCATTGGATTTCATTAGAATTCCCATTAGAAATCATGTAGGAGCTTGTCAAATTCAATTTGTTATATAAAATATATCAGGTAAAAAACAAAAATTGTATAGGAATACGTTTCATGTAGGAAGAAGTAACCCCATTTAACGTGAATATTTTATGGAATATTTATTGCTTGATCTGACAATTCTGTGAACAATATCACAACTATGACTTTCAAAGGCTGCCCATCTAGACTGCACATTTGTCTGTAATGAACAAGAGCTAAGAAGTCCATATAGGCCATAAAATTATGAATTGAAAATGACTCATCTGTTTCACATAATTAGAACTATGACGTTTAAATATTTTATTAGTTGTTGAAAGTATAATTAATATATAGTATTATATTACTTTCAAGAGAATTACTACATTTTAGCATAGAGTGACTATGAATATTTTTTTTTCACTTTGCTCTCAGGTCCTTTTTTTTTCCCCATCATTTCTCTGCTCCACTCTTTTTTGAGAAAAACATGAGTAGTGTATTTCAACTGAGCATACGGTGGATTGATATTGTAGTGCAAAGGCTGCAAAAGTAGGTTTAGTTTGGAATTCTGAAAATCGTGAATATTATTCTAAGGCCTTTGACTTTCCTCCAAAAGCAGTGGGCCATTTTTAAGTTGATATTATCTGTTCCAGCCTTCTGTTTTAGAGACCAGTCTATTATTTCAGTAGCAATATTTACAGTGAATTTGCAAACATGGGTTGTGAAAATTTAAACAGAGTAGCAGAAATGATAAATTATACATAATAAATTTTATTCTAACAATCCCATGAGAATCATGGTCAAGATTCTCTGTAAGAAAATAAATAATTTAAAGCACAGATGGTGAAGAATTTGAAGAAAGTTAGAACAGCAACCTCATTCTTATAAGTCACAGAAAATTATAGCAAAATATCTAATCTTTCAGATGTCTTCCACTGGAGATTGCACTCTTCAATTCTGCTTAAAGCAAATATATGTGATCACGTATATGTGATCACCATAAATACTCAACTGACTCTGTGTGCATATTCGAAACATACGACGTGAAATAGAAGAATGAACACATTATGATGGTTATCTTCATATTCCACGGTTATCTTTTAATTTGAAAATTAAAACATTCTAATAAAATTAAATCAGAATAAAATTTCCAGTGAAATGGGTTTCAATCTATTGTTTTAAACCTTAGAATTTGTTTTCCTATAAATATATTTTCTTCTATCTAAAACTCACCTTCTTCTCTGATCCCTTGGGTGTCTTTGGCTTACATTAGAACACTGTTACTCTGAATTATATTTAGATGTGTTTTGTTTTTTGTTTTGCAATCTCAGACTTTATTTATTCAAGTAATAGTCAAGATGTCTGTGTCAAAACCAATGCGGTGTAAACCAGACTAAAGCTTTTCAATCCAATTGACATTATCACCCAAGTACCCAATCTTTTGAAAGGGACACCGTTGCTGTTATAATTACTACATGGGCATTTGTGCAAGCTCTGTCTTTCTAATTTCTTTTTAAAATTCTAAACTGCTCACCAAGAAGGATTAATGTAAAGACATTAATTAATGTAAAGATTTTTTTTTTTATTGTGTGGAACAGTTTCTAGACTTATGACAGGCCAGAAAAGTCAAACAGGTTTGGGTAATTAAGTGTTTATGCCAGATAAGACAAATGGCCTCTTCCAGGGAGGATTAAATATACCAGGGGGTATTCAACTCCATAAGGGAATTTAATTCAACTAGAATGTGGTCAAAGAAGGAAACATAAATCATTAGGGGACAGACAGCTTGGAATTTAGTAGGGATTCATTTTATTGGTCAAAAAAGGCACCAACACTTTCATATCACTGAATGTTAATCAGCCGTTCAAAGGTTCATTCATTCATTCATTCATTCATTTAACTAATTATTAGGTCCAGCACTATGCTATCCATGTATTCAACCATGCTAATGCCCACTGAAGTCCCAGGTCTCCCCCAGAGAGACAGGGCCACTGGATGTATGTTCCTTGAGTGAAGTCAGTTAAACGAGAAAATATATGAATATGTCTAAAAAATACTAATACTGAAAATAGCTCCATAATCAACTATTATCGAGCACTTTAACTCTCAGACGATGTGCTAACCGGTTTACTTGCATTGCTTCATCCACTGTATTAGCAGAGGAAAACAGGTACTTTAATTTTAAAACTTAAGCATAAAAATTGCTGCCATTGCTTGAAATCAACTTTATAACACTGTAACAGTTGACTAAAATGTTTAACACTTACTGTAATAATATTTTCAAAACTCTTTAGGTTTTCCTAATAATTGGGAGAGTTGATTTTTTTATCACAGGTGAAAATTTTCAAAAACTGAATCATTTAGATCCTTTGCCATCTACAAGTGGCCATAATTACTTACATATTACTCTTGTATTAGATTTACATAAGGATTTAAATGTCATTTCTTTAGATACCTTAGGGAGAAGCATTCATGAATAAAAGGCAAGTTTTGAATCCACATTTACCTAAAATCCAATAATAAGTACACTAGATGTTTTCTCACAACAAACATTAACACTTTCTTGAACGAAGCAAATAAAGATTCTAGAGCCCAGGTGCCTCAGTTACCTCCCTCTTGGACTATATCTTGTTCACTTTCCCTTTAACCCAGAGGAATGAGAAGTAACTCCCAGAAAGTTTAATTCACAAACACGAAGGCAAAAAGATGTGAAAAGGCACCAGAACTTGAACATTGGACTCCATAAGGAGAGAGAACAAGGTTAAGAGACTGTTAATGAATGTTTCATTTTCGCAGCCAACTCTTAATTACCTCCACTAATAAATGGGAGCAGGGTGGTAATAAGCATATCAGAAATCATTCATATTTGGCTTTGGGATGCCATTTCTTGTAACAAGTTAGCATTCCTAATTATGTTTCACTAAGTATGACTTAAGAATTAATTTGTAATCTGTGAACACTCCATTTATAATGTCAGGAGAAGGAGGCTGAGAAACATCCTGAAGGACAAGGAGTCAATAACCTAAACTCCCATATTTTGCTGTGAGTGATCCATGGAAGGAAAAAAAATGACTCAGCGCTATCTCTGGGCAACACAAGTTTCCCTGATGATCTATAATAGAATGTGTAAGCATATGGAGTCTCTTTTTATTCATAAAAATATTCTGCACAATTATTGTTAATTTTATTCCTAAGCATTGTAGATGTTAACTGCTAATTTTAATAGGGTCTCTTCTTTCATCATTGCTACTTTGTAACTTTCATGCAGAAAATTGCTTTACATTATTATATATTAGTTTTGTCCTCAGCCTGACTACTGCATGGCTTTTATTACTCCCAAAAGTTTTCCAATGAATTTTCTCTTTTCTAGGCATAAAATCACATCAATTGCAAAAACACTCGTTGTTGTTTTCTCCCGTCTAATATTTTTTGTTATTCTTTCTCTAATGGCATGACTACTACTTTCATAAAATTATAATCTGATATGGATGAGAGAAGCGATTTTTCATTGCTTCAACGTCAATGGGAATGTTTCATTATAAAATATTAACTTAAGTAAACTTTTTATTAAATGACAACCTACATGTAGAAGAGTGAGGGAAGCAAAAGTGCGGTCTGATGAAGTGAACATCTTCCTGCCCATTACATGGAAAACAACAGTGACTATCGCTGGCAGTCTAGAAACCACCCAAGCCTCCCCCCACCCCCCACCGCCCCGGGTCCTTCCCAGACACTGCCCAGGGCGAGGGTCATCACTATCCCAACTCGATTGTCTATTGTTTTTCACTTTTGTGTCAATGAGGCATTTTGCTTCTTGTGTCTGGCTTCTTTTCCCAAACATTATCTTGGTAAAATTTTTTCATGGTTTTGTAAATAATTATATATTTTTAAAAATTCTCATTGTTTTATAATATTTCATTATTTGGATAGATATGGATAGATAGATATCTATCTCTATTTGGATAGATAGAGATATGGTTTGTTGGGCTTTATGAGTAAAACAGTTATGGACATCCTTATCTTTTTGGTGTATATATATGCATGTTCATGATCATATATCATATGTGAATAGTGATAATGTTACTCTATCCTTTTTTTTTCTTTTTCAAAAAGACTTTAGCCTTCCCTTTCCTCGCCTTATTGTTCTAATTAGTATTTCCATTGCAATGTGCTATATATTAATAGCAATAGTGGGTACCATTGAGTCATTCATGTTCTCAGGGTGGAAACTCAGCCATTCTCTCTTTTGCATGATGTTTGATGAAGAACGTTTGTAGATACTCTTTTTTTTTTTTAAACGTTTATTTTATTTATTTTTGGGACAGAGAGAGACAGAGCATGAACGGGGGAGGGGCAGAGAGAGAGGGAGACACAGAATCGGAAACAGGCTCCAGGCTCTGAGCCATCAGCCCAGAGCCTGACGCGGGGCTCAAACTCACGGACCGCAAGATCGTGACCTGGCTGAAGTCGGACGCCCAACCGACTGCGCCACCCAGGCGCCCCATGTAGATACTCTTTATCAGAGCAAAGAAGTTGCCTACCATCCATAATTTGCTAATAGTTCATCACACAATGATCTGGGAGCTATAAAATAATTTCGTCAACTCTCAAGATGATGATATGATTTTTCAACTCTGTTAATGCAGTAAATTAAACCACTCTTGCATTCTTAGGATAAACAACATTTGTTTCTTTTTATATATTACTAAATTCAATTTGCTATTACTGTGTTTAGGATTATTGCAACTTTGTGACAGAGATTCCTGTCATATCTCTTTCTTAAAATATTTTCACCAGGTTTGGGTGAGAATAGAATTTTCTATTATTCTATTCTCTAGGAGGATTGTGTTAGTAGTTTTATATCTTTCTTCAAATTAAGAAAAATAATCTCTGAGTCCATCTGGACTTCTAATTTTCATTGAAAGAATTTCATAATAAGACATTAAAAGGGCACAACTCTTGATTTCGGCTGAAGTCATGATCTCTCACAGGTCATGAATTTGAGCCCCACGTCAGGCTCTGCACTGACAACAAGGAGCCTGCTTGGGATTCTCTCTCTCTCCCTCTGTCTCTGCCCCTCCCCTGCTTGTGCACTCTCTCTCAAAATAAATAAATAAATGTTAAAAAAGATTAAGTTATTTTAATAAAGAGCTATTTATATATTTTAGATCTTTTTGTGACATAGTGGTAAATTTTATGATTACAGAAATTAGTTTTAAAAATTATTGGGGTGCCTGGGTGGCTCAGTCAGTTGAGCATCTGACTTCGGCTCAAGTCATGATCTCATGGTTTTGTGAGTTCAAGCCTCACGTCAGGCTCTGTGCTGATAGCTTAGAGCTTGGAGCCTGCTTCAGTTTCTGTGTCTCCCTCTCTCTCTGCCCCTCCCCCGCTCATGCTCTGTCTCTCTCTCTGTCAAAAATAAATAAACATTAAAAAATAGCTAAAAATTATTTTGTTCATACTAATTGTAAAATTTATTACTGCATAATACTTCATATTTTTTTTTAATCTTTGAATTGTACTGAGGATCTATAGTTATGTCTCCTTTTTAATTCCTGATATTGGTAGCTTGGTTTCTGTTTCCTTTTTGTCTTGAAAAATCTTGCTGGGCATTTAATCACTTTTTTATTACTTTCAAAAATAATTTTTGGATTTTATGTACTCTATTGTATGTTTGTTTCTACATCATTAATATTATTATTATTTACATTCTTCCATATCTCGAGTGAGATTTACTGTTTTTCTTCCCTAGATTTTTGAAATCAAATGTTAGATTACTAATGCCTTGACTTTGGATACTAACCCTTTTCTGATATGTCATTTGCAAATATCTTCTCCCATTCCATCGGTTGCCTTTTAGTTTTGTTGATTGTTTCCTTCACTGTGCAGAAACATTTTATCTTCATGAGGTCCCCATAGTTCAGTTTTGCTTTTATTTGTCTTGCCTCCGGAGACATGTCAACTAAAAAGTTGCTGTGGCTGAGGTCAAAGAAGTTGGTGCCTGTTTTCTCCTCTAGAATTTTAATTGTTTCCTATCTCACATTTAGTTCTTTCATCCATTGTGCATTTATTTTAATGTATGTTGTAAGAAAGTGGTCAAGGATCATTCTTCTGCATGTCGCTGTCCAGTTTACCCAGCACTATTTACTGCAGAGACTGTCTTTATTCCATTGGATAGTCTTTGCTGCTTTGTTGAAGATTAGTTGCCATATATTTGTGGGTCCATTTCTGGGACTCTATTCTATTTCATTGATGTATGTGTCTGTTTTTGTGCTAGTACCATACTATCTTGATGATTACAGCTTTGTAATACAGCTTTAAGTCTGGAATTGTGATGCCTCCAGATTTTTTTTTTGACATTACTTTGGCTATTTGGGGTGTTGTTTGTTCTAGCTCTATTAAAAATGGGGTTATATTTTTATAGTTATTGCATTGAGTGTATATATATCTTTGGATAGTATAGACATTTTAACAATATTTTTTCTTCCAAATCATGAGCATGGAAAGTTTCTCCAGTTCTTTGTGTCTTTTTCAATTTCTTTCATCAGCTTTTGATAGTTTTCAGTGTACAGATCTTTTACCTCTTTGGTTAGGTTTATTCCTAGGTATTTTATGGGTTTTGGTGCAATTGTAAACGGGATAGATTACTTGATTTCTTTCTGCTGCTTCATTATTGGTGTATATGAATGCAACCAGTTTCTGTACATTGATTTTATATCCTGCAACTTTGCTGAATTCATGTATCAGTTCTAGAAGTTTTTTGATGAAGTCTTTGGGTTTTCCATGTAGCGTATCAGGTCATCAGCAAAGAGTGAAAGTTTGACTTCTTCCTTGCCATTTTGAATGTCTTTTTTTCTTTTTGTTGTCTGATTGCTGAGGTTAGGACTTCCAGTATTATGTAGACAACAGTGGTAAGAGTGGACATCCCTGTCATGTTCCTGACCTTAGGGGGAGCGCTCTCAGTTTTTCCCCCTTGAGGATGGTAGTAACTGTGGGTATTTTGTGGCTTTTATGATGTTAATGAATGTTCCTTCTATCCCTACTTTCTTGGGGGTGTTTTTATCAAGAAAGGATGCTATATTCTGTCAACTGCTTTTTCTGCATCTATTGAAAGGATTATGTAATTCTTTTATTAATGTGGTATTTCATGTTGGTTGATTTGTGAATATTGAACCACCCCTGTAGCCCAGGAATGAATCCCACTTGATCATGGTGAATAATTCTTGAATATACAGTTGAATTCGATTTGCTAGAATCTTGTTGAGAATTTCTGCATCCATGTTCGTCAGGGATACTGACCTATAGTTCTTCTTTTTATTGGGTCTTTGTCTAGTTTTGGAATCCAGGTAATGCTGACTTCATAGAATGAGTTTGTTATATTTCCTTCCATTTCTATTTTTTGGAATAGTTTGAGGAGAATAGGTATTAACTCTTCTTTAAATGTCTGGTAGAATTTCCCTGGGAAGCCATCTGGCCCAGGACTCTTATTTCTGGGACATTTTTGATAACTGATTTAATTTCTTTGCTGGTTACTAGCCTGTTAAAATTTTCTTTTTCTTCTTGTCTGAGTTTTAGTAGTGTGTGAGTGTCTGGGAATTTGTCCTTTTCTTCTAGATTGTCCAGTTTGTTAGCATATAATTTTTCATAGTTTTCTTTTCTAAATGTTTGTATCTCTGTGGCATTAGTTGTGATCTCTCCTCTTTCATTCATGATTGTATCTACTTGGGTCCCTTTTTTCTTTTTGGTAGGTCTGGCTAGGGGTTATCAGTTTTGTTTATTCTTTCAAAGAAGCAGCATTTAATTTCATTGATCTGTTCTACTGTTTTTGCTGTTGTTATTGTTGTTCTTTGTTTCTATATTATTTATTTATCTCTAATCATTATTATTTCCCTTTTTCAGCTGGCTCTGGGCTTTATTTTGCTACTCCTTTTCTAGCTCCCTTAGGTGTAATGTAGGTTGTGTATTTGGGATTCTTGCTTCTTGACAAAGGACTGAATTGCAATGCATTTTGCTCATAGGACTGCCTTTGCTGCATCCCAAAGGGTTTGGACTGTCATGTTTTCATTTTCATTTGCTTCCATGTATTTTTTAATTTCTTCTTTAATTTCTTGGTTAACCCATTCCTTCCTTAGTAGGATGTTTTTCACCTCTATATATTTGAGGGCTTTCGAAATTTTTTCTTGTGGTTGATTTCAAGTTTAGTAGCGTTGTGATCTGAAAACATGCATGGTATGATATCAATCTTTTTGTACCTGTTGAGGGCTGATTTCTGACCCAATATGTGATCTATGTTGGAGAATGCTCCATGCACACTTGAGAAAAATGTGTATTCTGCTGCTTTAGGATGAAATGTTCTGAATATATCAAGTCCATCGGTCCAGTGTGTCTTTCAGAATCATTGTTTCCTTGTTAATTTTATGCTTCGATGATCTGTACATTGCTCTAAAGGGAGTACTGAAGTCTCCAACAATAATGGTATTATTATCAATGAATTTGTTTGTTTGTGATTATATATTTGGGTTGTTCCAACTTGGGGACATAAATATTTATAATTGTTAGCTCTTCTTGATGGATAGACCCCTTAATTATGATATGATGCCCTTTTTCATCTCTTGCCACAGTTTTTATTTTAAAGTCTTGTTTGTCTGTTATAAGTATGGCTACTCCAGCTTTCTTTTGATGTCCATTAGCATCATAGATGGTTCCCTATAATCTCACTTTCAATCTGAACGTGTCCACAGGTCTAAAATGAGTCTCTTGTAGGCAGAATAAAGATGGATCTTGTTTTTAATCCATTCTGATACACTATGTCTTTTGATTGAGGCATTTAGTCCCTTAAAATTCAGAATGATTATTGAAAGATAGGAATTTAGTACCATTGTGTTACCTGTAGATTTTGTGTTTGTTATGATATTCTCTGGTCCTTTGTGGTCTTTGCTGCTTTCCAGTCAGAGAGTCCCTCTTAGAGTTTTTTGCAGGGCTGGCTTAGTGGTTGCAAACTCCTTAGTTTTTATTTGTCTGGGAAACTCTTTATCTCTCCTATTCTGAATGACAACCTTGTTGAATAAAGAATATACTTGGTTGCATACTTTTCCCATTAGCGTATTGAATATTTCCTGCCACTCCCTTCTGACCTGCCAAGTTTCAGTGGACAGGTCTCCTGGTAATGTTATGTGTCTACCTTTGTAGATTAAGTCCCACTTGTCCCTGACTGCCTTCAGAATTCTCTCTTTGTCTTTGTATTTTGTAAATTTCACCATGATATATCATGATGTTGACCTATTTTTATTGATTTTGAGAGGAGTTCTCTGTGTTGTTGGACTTGGATGCCTGCTTCCTTCCCCAGATTAGGAAAATTCTCAGATATAATTTGTTCAAATAAACCTTCTGCCCCTTTTCCTAACTCTTCTTCTTCTGAGACTCCTATGACATGAATATTGTTTCATTCATGGAATCAGTTCTCTAATTCTCCCCATATGATCTAGTAATATCCTTTCCCTCTTTTTATCAGTTCCATTTTCCATAATTTTATCTTCTATTTCACCTATTCTCTCCTCTGCTTCATTCCATGTTGTCACTATATCTAGTTTATTTTGCATCTCATCTGTAGCCTTTTTAATTCATCCTGAGTAGTTTTTAGGTCTTTGATATCTGCAGCAAGAGTTTCTCTGGTGTCTTCTGTGCTTTTTTCAACCCCCGCTATTAGTCTTATGACTGTTGTTCTAAATTCTTGACCAGATATATTGTTTATATCTGTTTTGAGCAAGTCTCTGGCTGAGATTCCTTCATGACCTTTCTTTGGGGGAGAATTCCTCCATTGTCCTTTTGGCTAAATTTTGTCTTTTGGATGTTTCAAAAACTTGTGATGTGTCCTGCACCTGAGAGTACTACTGTGTTAAAATGAGGCCATACACTGCCTAGGACCTGGCACTTCAGGAAGTGTTTCTGGTGTATGCTGTGTGAAGTCTGCCGTTGCATTTTGGCTGCTCTTTCCCACCGGTCAGTCCTCTGCAGACCTTCTCCTTGCTTGCAGTGGTGGAGTGTTTGCACCTTTAACTAGGTGTGCTCTTACTTGTTTGTTGATGTAACCCTGGAAACATAAAGAAGCAAGGCAAATCCTGATCCCATAAAAAGAGAAAAAGGAAAGGGGATAAAAGAAAACCAAAGAGTGAATCAAAAACTGTAAGTCTGATTCCAAGGAAAGAGAAAGGAAAAAAAAAGAAGAAAAAGAAAACAGTAAAAGAAACAGTAAAAGAAAAAAGAAGAAAATGAATAGAATAAAAAAGCCTGATGAAAAATATTATATGTATTTCTATAAATATAAACAATGAGAAATGACAAACAACAAATCAGAAACTATGAGCCTGATACCAAAAGACAAGAAGAAGAGGGAAGCAAAAAAGAAAAAAAAAAAAAAGGAAAGAGTTGTTTGTTGGTGCCTGGGGCTAGTGGCTGTGCTGGTGTGGAGGAGAGACTGGCTGTGTTGGATCAGTCAATCTTGCTCCAGGAAAGAAAGAGTGGCCAGGCATGGAGGCACGGGATTTGGTGTAAGCATGTCCTGCCTCCACTGGAGGCTGCTGTTTTGCTCTCTGAAGTCCCACGGTGTTGGTGTTGGGGGGAAAATGGTGTCACCTCAATTTCTCCTCCCCGGACTGGGAATCTCAACCCACCCTACTCAGGCAGCCCTCACAGAATAGTGAGGGCAGTCATCTTGCCCTGTGCCACAATGTTCCTAGGCCTTCTCCTTGGCATATAGCTGGGATTCAAAACCCAAAGTCTTAAGGAACCCTGCATGGTGTGGATCTACCCCCCTCCTCTGCAGTAGAGACTCTCCACCCTGCTGATGAAAGGCCTTTGGCTGGCACATACAGGGTGGTTTGTCCTTGGGGAGTCAATAAATCCTCTTCTAAAGTACTCCAGGAAGGGGACTGTTCTCTCCAGAGATTGGTACACCATGCTATGCACTGCAGGGCCAGGTAGCTCCTCCCCAGGTGCGCGTGCCAAGGCTCCACTCCAAAGAAAGTCACATGCTTCCAAACCTCAGAGTTTCAGCTCCACATGCTCTTTGCGACCAAAAACTGGGACACTAAGTACTTCTCACTCCTCAGTCCATGTTCCAGAGAGGTTTCCACTGGTGCTAACTCGATGCTGCATTTTGACTGCCCCTTTCTCCTCTCTCCCTTTTGTCTCTCCACACACAGGATTCCCTCTCCTCCATGGCTCTGCCATTTTATCTCCCCCAACTCACATACAGGCACCTTGATCCTACCAAGCCGTCTCCCTTCAACTGTGGGGATCCTTTTCCCACTCCACAGATGTATTTCCTGGGTGTTCCAAGTAGTCTGACCTCTACACACCTGTGTTTGAGGGATGAGGAAAATCCAGGTCCCCCTACTTCTCTGTCATCTTAACTCCTTCTATGTCTTAGGTATTTTGACATTATTTTTATCATTACATTTTTAAGTGACTTTTGCTGGTTTATGTAGACTGTGAATTTCATTTTTATAAAATGTTCCACTTTGTTAGAATTTTAATGGTTCATTCTGGAGTGTGTGTGCCTTTTGGTAAAACAAAGACACAGAATCCTATTTCTTTTTATTAATATAATTAATATACGGAGATTTTTCTATAATTTCATTTTTTATTGTAATTCATTCCTAATGCTTCCATTATTTTCTTTCTTGTCATACTGATAATCTCTGTTTTATTTTGCTGTGTGTGTGTGTGTGTGTGTGTGTGTGTGTGATTTTTCCCATAGTAATTGGAAAGTTCATGGTTAGATAATTGGCATTTTGTTGTTTTTTTTGTTTTTTATGCCATAATTAAGTTGATTCGTCAACTTCAGATAGTATAAGAATAGCAAACATTCATAATAAGATGGAGTTTTTCCTATGTGTTTTGCATAGATTAATTCCTTTCACTTTTTACTACAACCTTGTGAAGCAGGCATTACTTTAAAAAATTTTTTAAATATTTATTTATTTTTGAGACAGAGTTTGAGCAGGAGAGGGACAGAGAGAGAGGGAGACAAAAAATTGGAAACAGGCTCCAGGCTCTGAGCTGTCAGCACAGAGTCCGACATGGGGCTGGAACTCACGGACCGCGAGATCATGACCTGAGCCAAAGTCGGACGCTCAACCGACTGAGCCACCCAGGTGCACCAGGCATTACTTTTATAAATGAAGAAAGTAAGACATGCAGAAGTTTAATAACTGCCAAATTTACATCGCCAATAATAGTACAGGTGGAATTTAAACAAGACAGTTGATTCCAGAAAACTCTTGTGGTATATTACTAAGCCATTTTGCCCCTGGTATTTTGCTGATAAAGAAGGCGAAATAGAGACCATTTATTTCCTTCTAACCATCTTACACTACCTGAAGTCTTCTTCACCCCAATTTTTCTTGCATATATAACTATATTTAGATGTATTCGAGTTATTGTCATAACTTTCAATAATTAAGCTTTCAAATCTAGATTGATCATTTGTAGACTCTTCTTCCAATATCCTGTAAAACATGAAGAATTTTTAAGTCATTTATGTTCCCTACCATGTTTCTCTACCCACAATGTCATAATATGCGTAATGTCTATTCTTGTGGTTATTGTAGTACAGTATTGCTTAGTCAGTTTCCAGAGTATGCTCCTTTGTCTATAACTGAATAAACTCCTCAGTGTTTAACCATCTGACCATTTTCTGTTGTGTGAGGCACTCTTTCCCCTTGCCTTTTGAACGGATACTTTATCTGGAGGGCCTGGGTGACTCAGTCGGTTAAGTGTCTGACTTCAGCTGAGGTCATGATCTCCCAGTTCATGTGTTGGAATCATGCATCAGCCTCTGTGCTGATAGCTCAGAGCCTGGAGACTGCTTTGGTTTCGTGTGTGTGTGTCTCTCTCTCTGCCCCTCCCCTGCTTCTTCTCTTTCTCTCAAAAATGAATAAACATTAAAAAAAAAATAAACTGATACTTCCTCAAGGTTTTCCTGTTATCTAATAGTTTGCTTTTTATCCTTCACTCTTGCTCTTTCCTCCTTTTGACTTCACTCCTCTTACTTTTCTCTCTTGACATTCTTTCCCTTGTTATTCTTAAACTAAACCTTGAGTTTTAGTGTTATTTTTATGCCAGTAGTTCACACAATTATATCTTTATCCCCAAATTCCCATCCAGAGACTGCTATATTCAGCTGCCTGTGTGGTATCTCTTGATTATTTATAGTGAACTGTCTATTTTAAATATCCCCTTAAAAGTCCCAAAATAAACTTTTGAGTTCCTTCACCTCAAAACTCCTCTCTACTCAAATTCCCCTTACCTGAGCAGAGTGGGATTTCCTCAGTGCAGACACCAGATGCTCAGGAAAGAAACCAAAATGTCATGTTCAAGTCCTCCTTTTTCATCATTATTCACTTCAAATCCTTCAGTATACTTGGCCATTTTGTGTCTGAAGTATAACAAAACTATTGACTTCTCTTAATGAATTCTAACATCATCAAAGTCAAGTGTCATTGTCACATAAGCTATGCAAATGTTACCAAGATATTCTCCCCAATTCTACTTTAGACACTTCCAAATCGATGAACACACAATATAAAAATAAGATCTTAAAAAACAAAAGGAATCATGTCATTTGCTGCTTAAAAGATTTGATGATTTTTCTATTGGAAGTTGAAAAAAGTCCTACTTACAAAAAAATCTAGTGGCTTAGCTATTTAATCATTCTAATCTTTTTATACCAAGCTTTCTCTTATTTCATGATGATCTGCATATCTTTTTAAAAGGCAACTTCTTTCTCTGCAAATGTGTGAGGACATAGCAAAAAGGATGGCTCTCTATGACCCAGGAGGTGGGTCCTCACCAGACATATTTGCTAGTGCCTTGATCTTGGATTTCCCAGCCCCTGGAATTATTTGATATGGCTCACTGTTTCCTTCAGTGCTTGGCAGGCCACAGGGAAGGTGTGTCCCTTTTCAAGAGATGGCTCAAGATTCAATAGGTCTTTCTTCTGATTATCAGTTTTGAATATGAAATTTTTCTGTTGAGACTAAGCCTCCACTCTGGAAAGCCAGCAATACACCTGCCTTTGCTTGTGTCAGTTCCAGCAGCTCTCAAGACAGATGCCGGAAGCTAGAAAGAGGTGAATTCTAATAAAATCGTTGAAAGAGTCCCCTCAATTGGTCTACTGCTGGCAAGAACCTGCTGGAATCTTTTTATCTTAGGGTATGATAAAAGCCAAAAAAATTCTAATATGATGTTTATGTTGTTGGATTAAGAAAGTGCCACAGAATTCTGGAGAATTGAAACTTAACTCCTGGATATAGGGGTGGTCATCTCATATACTTTTGGCATTTAGAGTTGATATATAAGAAGTTGTCCGTTTTTCGCAATGTTTTGGCTATGTACCTACAGATTACGGGTTTGTTTAAAAAATATGGTTTTATCATTAGTGTCTGAACTCAGAATCATCTTATTGGATTTAATGGTCAGAGGTGAGAAAATGCAAACTATGATAACAGTGAGACATGCATCTGATTATGAAGAAAAGAGAATTCCAAGATGTTGTTGATGGAAACTTAAATAAACAAGCACAACTACTTTGGAGAAAAATTTGGTATCACTCTGTTACTACTCTTACAGGTTAAGGTGACTTAAATAGAATTGGTTGTAAGGGGTAGACCCAATCCCGCTGTATACTGATATAGAAATAAATTAATTAATTAACGGTGACTTGTTACAAGGTGGAAAGCTAAACAAATTTTTGAAAAGTCAATTCCTTTCTTGTTGAAGGGCCTTTGCACCTTTTGTTTCTTTCCTAGAAATATTTCTCTTCCCATTGTTGAGTAAGTTTTATATTTTTAGTAATCTTACCTTCAACTTTTTCTAAAGCTCTGTCATATCTTTATTATCCCAGCAGCTTATATTTCTCACTTGCATTTACCAAGCTATGTAGTTTTTTTAGTTATTGCTTTGACTGCTTGGTTTTCATCAGTGTATACCAATACGTTCATACTGGATTGTGAATTCCAAGAGACCTGAATCTGTATGTTTTCCTGCATTTTATCCCAGTGCCAAGAAAATGGAACTTCATAATTACTTATTCAGCGAATGCAGTGATAAACAAATGACTAAATATTCCTTTTGCCTGAAATAAATTTCAAATGTTTATCTGTAATTACCTCATTTCTGGAACCTATTTCGTCAAGGGTGATTTGAATGTACTTTCTTTAATATTTGTTATGTATTTTGCTTTAAGTGCATCAGTCCTCCTGAAATAAATTCTGTTTTCAGGAGCCATTATCATCTCACTATTCCTTTAATCAAATTTTGTTTTTCTTCCGCAGTCATTTATATCATTTGTAGCTTTTGTCCGTGTTCAAAAAAATTGGCAACGGCTATATCTATTCTGTCCTGTGCTGTTTATAGCTGTGATATATTTGTCTTCAATCTGTTTCACTCTATTTTAAGTCTCCCATTTCATCTCATTGTTTTGTTTTGTTACATAAATTTTGGTTCCACTATATTGAATTTACGTAAAAGTTTCAACCTTCCTAGAGCTTGAAACATTTGTGGACTTTAGCAAAAAATTTTTCATTTCAAAATGGGTCTTGAATTCCTTTTTTTTTTTTTTGTGACTAAGTCTTTCTCTTTTGACTTATTCTATAATATCCTTGTGTAGATGTCATGTGATTTCTTTAATTAACTTGTATCTAATTTGACTAACTCAATGACCTCTAACCAATTTTCCATATAATGTGAGTGAAACAACCTATCAGGTTTCCTGTTAGTATGGGAAACTCGTTTTAATTGCAGTTCTTTTATTTTGGGGTTACATATTTTATGTTCCATTTTTCTCTGTCCTATAGGATATGTGGTTGGATATGGGGATGTCTGAAGGGCTATCTCTGATTGCATTCTGGTTAATTTCGGCTGTCTAATAGGATTCCTTTCTTTTGCTCTTTTATGTTTTGGGGTACTCTAGGGCATTGGAATATCTGACCAATTCTGGATGATACCCTTTGATACCAAAAAGCCCACATTCTCAAATGATCACTCTAGTTCACTCTAGTTTTTGAAGTCTTGTCCATTTTTGTCCCTGCTCGCAGAGATACGTGCAGGTAATGTCTCCATTTCTATTAATCAGCATCTGGCAGTAGAATTCCCACAGGGGCTTTTTCTCTCTCTATTTCTCAACCCAGTGGCTACTCCAGGGGATTTATTACTTCAATTTATGGCTTTTCTCTTGCTAAAACCTGGATAAGTGTGTACATGGTTTTGAGTAACTTCTGTTATTCTACCCTTATTTTTACAGACTTGGTGTCACTTAAAAGACCCAACCTGTAAAGCTTGACTGAAATAAGGGAGACAAAGGGTCGACCAGGGTAAACAAGTAAAGCAAAGATGTCAAAATCAGCCTGTTTGACTTTACATTTCAATATTACCAATTACTAGCTGAATAAATAAATACTACCTTCCGCTTGTTAATAAGTTATAGTTCAAAGACCTACTCACGGGTATTTCTGAGCATTTCTTTAGTTAATATGTATAAAGTGAGTACATTTGAATTTATAATGGTGTCATGCTCCTTAAAAGCATGTTGAATAATCATTTGATTACGGCAATTGCTATAGTGAGAATCTGTAGTTAGGATAGAAAAAGAAGAAACCAAAAATGAACAAATCAGGAGACTATAGATGCTGGAGAGGATGTGGAGAAACGGGAACCCTCTTGCACTGTTGGTGGGAATGCAAATTGGTGCAGCCGCTCTGGAAAGCAGTGTGGAGGTTCCTCAGAAAATTAAAAATAGACCTACCCTATGACCCAGCAATAGCACGGCTAGGAATTTATCCAAGGGACACAGGAGTACTGATGCATAGGGGCACTTGTACCCCAATGTTCATAGCAGCACTCTCAACAATAGCCAAATTATGGAAAGAGCCTAAATGTCCATCAACTGATGAATGGATAAAGAAATTGTGGTTTATATACACTATGGAATACTACGTGGCAATGAGAAAAAATGAAATATGGCCTTTTGTAGCAACGTGGATGGAACTGGAGAGTGTGATGCTAAGTGAAATAAGCCATACAGAGAAAGACAGATACCATATGGTTTCACTCTTATGTGGATCCTGAGAAACTTGACAGGAACCCATGGGGGAGGGGAGGGAAAAAAAAAAAAAAAGAGGTTAGAGTGGGAGAGAGCCAAAGCATAAGAGACTGTTGAGAACTGAGAGCAAACTGAGGGTTGATGGGGGGTGGGAGGGAGGAGAGGGTGGGTGATGGGTATTGAGGAGGGCACCTTTTGGGATGAGCACTGGGTGTTGTATGGAAACCAATTTGACAATAAATTTCATATATAAATAAAAAAAATATCAGTTAAAATAAAAAAAAAAATCTCCAAGTCTCTTCCAATTCTGAAGTTGTGTGATCTCCGGATGGTTGCATCAGATTAGAGAGCTGTATGTTATAAACTGTAAAATTATTTTACCCTTGTCCTTTTGTTTCTAAAACCCTAACCATTTCCATAATGTCAACTTGAAGCAGATCTTCATATATGTTAAATACTATTCCTATAAAGTAGAAATAAATTACTCAAGGTATTACTCAAAACTATGTATCTCATATTCAGATATTTTAATCAAACACATTAAATAAAAGTCAAACCTTCTGGAAAAAAAAAAAAAGGAAAAGAAGAAACCAGAAGTGTTCCTAGAAAGACAACTGTGTAACTTAAAATGGTGGAGGAGGTGGTTCTGAAGAAGAAAACTTTCTATTACCTAGACTTCACTTCCCCACACCTAGGAAATGTTGCAATAATGTGCAAAGAATACAGAACTAGCTGCGTCCTAGGTTTTGAATGCCAAAAACTTAAAGGATAAGTGTTTGTCAAGTAAAGGATATAACCAAGATGGTGAAAGTTTTCTGGAGGTGATCAACTTTCTGACGATTATAAAATGCCTCAGCTAGCTTTCCATCATATTCCAAAGCACATAGCTCAAAATTTTAGTTGGTTCTTTCTCAAAAAATGAGCAACAAACAGAAATAAACACAAATGGACAGTAGGTAAAAAGTAGAGAAAGAAAGAAGAAAGAAAGAAAGAAAGAAAGAAAGAAAGAAAGAAAGAAAGGGGAAGAAAAAGAAAAAAAGATTAAAAAAACGGAAATGGGACCCAAGAATAGATGACCAGACAAGAAAAGTGATGGGTAGACAATAGAGTAGGAGATAAAATAAGACCTGACAGAATTCAGGTAGAAAATATAAAAGAGACTTTCAGGACAAGTAAAGACGACATTAGTTGTAGTACAATGGAGAATAAACAGTGTGGAAAGCATAATACAGTACACAAAAAAGAGACATATGACAACTATCACTGAAACAAACCAAATGGAAACAAAAGTGAAGAACCAAAAGGTATCAGGGCGAAAGTGATAGGCATACCTTGCAAAGAAAACCCATCAAATAATTATTTGGAGTGATCAAAGATGAAAACTAAGACAGTGGATTGAACCCACATTTTAAGATATAATTTGGGCAAAACTTTCCTGAAAATGTTTCTGAACACTTGAAGCTACATAGTTTAGTAACAGACATGTGCCAGAGAAAATTAAGCAGAAATGATTAAAAATAAGAAACATTTAACATTGAGTACATTTATTAACGTTTAAACAAAAATAAAAACAAAAAAAAAATCTTTTGGGCAATGAAGTTTTTTTTTTTTTCCTTAATGAAGTCCCTCTTAATAGGACAACCAGAGTGCTAATAGGTTTCTCTCTATGAACATTCAATGTAAGAAGACAATGGAGCCACATCTAGTAGTCACTCGAGGAAGGAAAGTCTGAAACAGAGGTTTTGTTTTAATTTTTTTTAATGTTTATTTATTTTAGAGGGGGGGGGGGAGAGAGCAGGGAAGGGGCAGAGAGAGAGGGAAACACAAAATCTGAAGCAGCCCCAGGCTCTGAGCTCTCAGCACAGAGCCTGACGCAGGACTTGAACCCACAAACCGTGAGATCATGACCTGAGCTGAAGTCAGATGCTTCACCAACTGCGGCACCCAGGCACTCCTGAAACAGAGTTTTTACATCAGCAAGTTTACTGCAGTAATTACATTGAAGTTCATATTTTTAGAGCATTTGTTTGAGAATACAAATGTGAGGGTAAGAGTGTCAAAAGAGAATGTAAATGGAAGAAGGAGGAGAGAAGGTGGAAAGTAGAATACATACACCAATTGTATTATGTAAACTTGAATTTAGAAAATTCTGCTAAGGTAATTGTAAACATTATTAATACAGACACACCCAGATTTACAATGGTTCAACTCATGATTTTTTGACTTTACAATGGTTTGAAAGCAGTAGGTATTCATTAAAACTGCACTTTGAATTTTGAATTTGGATCTTTGCTAAGGCTAGTGATATGTTGTACATTCCTCTCCTGATCCCCCCTCTCAGGCAGCCACGCAATCACGAAAGTGAACACATACACGTATATCCATTCTGTACTCATACAACCGCACTCAGTAAATTACATGAGATACCCAGCACTTTTTTTAAAATAAGCTTTGTGTGAGATGATTTTGCCCAACTACAGGCTAACTTAACTGTTTTGAGCATGTTTAAGGTAGGGTGGGCTAAGCTATGATGTTCAGTAGGTGAGGGATATTAAATACATTTTTGACATGATATTTTCAATTTAGCATAGGTTTATTGATGTAACCTCTCATAATTTGGGGATGGTCAGTAGGATTGATATTTAAAACAGGATACTGAGATGAAGAAGAGGTAGGAAAGATTATTCAAGTTCTTCATATCATTGTTCACAGTATGTAGCTAATAAACCGTACTTTAAAAAATTCCAGGATTGGGGCACCTGGGTGGCTCATAAGTGTCTGACTTTTGATTTTGGCTCAGGACATGATCTCACAGTTCAAGGGTTCGAGCCCCTGCATTGGGCTGTGTTGACAGTGTGGAGCCTGGTTAAGATTCTCTCTCTCCCTCTCTTTGCCCCTCCCCTGCTCATGCTCTCTCTCTCTCTCAAAATAAATTTAAAAAAACTTAAAAAGAACCCAGGATTTATAGAATAATCAATATAAAGGCATATTTTAGAATAAAAATACAAACCTACCTAAATAGGTACAATCAAATGCAGAGAAAACAGAAACATAGTAAAAGACCATGAAAGCAAGAAAACTAAATAATCCTTAACCTGAACACAAAGAAAATAATTTGTAAATATAACAAATATTTTTGAGTAAAAACAGGAACGACTTTCTTATTATGTTCAAGTTAGGTTCTGATTAATATATGAATACATGTTTGATAATTAATCATACTATCTCATATTCAATTTATGAAGCACTCTGATTAACTGACCATCTGTCTGTTTTTCAGCAGCAAAGTGTATTCAATGATTTTATTGGCCTTTAATTTAAATAGCAGATGTCCAGCTAGTATGACTTGTTTTCTCAATGATTTATCTACTGTCATTCAAATTAAAAAAAAAATTACTTGGGAAAAGAAGATACATAATTTGGGACCATAAAATGAGTACATCCATAATATAAACTGTGAACCAAAATTGCTTGTTTTAAAAAGTAAAACTAAATTGCATTATCTATTGAAACCCACATGTAATTTTGCACTTTTTGTATATGATAGATAGATTTATAGATAATAATCACACAAATAGACAGATTTAGAGAATTTCTCAATATTTAAATAAAAATGAAATTTAAATAACTTACATATTCAGAATTTCACCACCATCTATTTGACTATTGTAAATCTCAGCTTTCTCATCTGTAAAAATGGAAATAAAAATACCTAACTGATAAAGTACTATACACAAAATTTGGCAATTGCTATTTTATTTTATTTTTTTTTCAACATTTATTTATTTTTGGACAGAGAGAGACAGAGCATGAATGGGGGAGGGGCAGAGAGAGAGGGAGACACAGAATCGGAAACAGGCTCCAGGCTCTGAGCCATCAGCCCAGAGCCTGACGCGGGGCTCGAACTCTTAACCGACTGCGCCACCCAGGCGCCCCAGCAATTGCTATTTTAATGATACTTATTAATCACTATATGAAATAGCTAACTTCTATCCTTTGGTAGAGTTTATACGTATGTACAAACATGTATCACGTGCATTCAGTTCATGAAAGCTTTGAGAAACTAAAACCTTCACATTACAATTAATTTTTAGGTATCTGTTTAAAATTCATTCCACACTACATTGCACTTACGCTTGCTAGCGCACTTTACAACTTTCTATGAGCGACAGAAGGAAGATTCATAACAATATCAAACACACTAGCTCCCAGGGTGCTCACTGTCTGCGGTACTTTAAAGTGTTTCCCATGTAATCATGCATTTAATTGTAATTGTGAGATTCTGTTATTACCCTTCTCACGACTGATGAGGAAACGGACGAGAAAGGATCCTGAGGAATTCTCCCAAGGTTATGCACCAAAGAAGGGATCAACTAGCTGATGACAACATAATCAGATTTACTGCAGAGCCCTCATCCTTCAGGACTATGCTCTCTTGGGAAAGGAGTCAAGATACTGAATGTGTGGATCTAATGGGTCTGAGTAGCAGATATATTTTTAGTAAATGCAGTCTGATCACTTCAAGTACCTAAGGCAAGTTACATCAGAATTAGGCGGTCTGTCAAAAAATGTATGTCAGTGAATGAATATCCCTGAGAACTCCTCATTTATTCTTTCTCTCCCCAGACTAAGTCTGTTTCAGACTCACAAAAAAAAAAAGCATCAGAGAAAGAGGACTTAACTAAAAATAGTCAAGCAAGTAATAGTCTAGACACTGTTAGTCCCGGTTAACTTAGGATGTGTGTGTCTTTGACATTATTTTATATAACTTTAAGCTTTAGTTCTCTAATATCTGAAATGGAAAAGAGCTAGTCTCTAACAAAATGTCTCTTTTTCTTGAAATCTTGTAACTTCAACATATGATTTATAAATACATAGGGAAATAAAATAAGCTTTGGTGTCCCAATAACATCCAAACCAAACATACTTTTCAACCAATGTGTAAATTTAAGAATGAAATAGTTAATATTAAAGGAAGGCAAATTAATTAAGTTCCTTGATCGTGTTTTCACAGCGTTATTATGGCTTCTCTAACACATAATTAAATATTGGTTTGGGCTCTCTGGATGTAGATCTTCCTCCGAGCACGCTCTCCTTAGATGATTTGCTTATTTCTATACCATTAGTTGTATCACAGAATCTTTAAAATGTAAGTCTGGCTTGTGAGTCGTAGACTTGACCATGCAGGAAATTCCTCACTGCCCTGTAAGTATCCCCCAAGCTTTTGAAATCGCTCAGATCAGCAACTGAACGCAGGAGCCATGCCAGTTATTTCCAAGGGGATGATTTAATCTAGCAATTTTTGATATTGGAAGATTGAGAACACAGAAATAAAATGCAGGGGTAAGGAATTATATATTAGTTATACATGTTATGTATATAGTTATATATGTAGTATATATATATACATACACATATGTCATATGCATATATATACATAGTTCAGGGAATTATATCATAGTTCAAGTACAGGTTAAAGTGATGGCAATGGTGATAAAAATCAATTAAAAGATGTTTAGGAGGTAGAATTTAAAAGAGCTGGGTATTTGATTGAATGTGACAGAAAGACAAAGTACAGGTACAGAAAAAGGGGTCTAGGTTTTGGCTTTAGAAACTTCTGCATGAATCACTGAAAGGGCAGCAGGCATTTGCATCTTCTTCCATGTGTCAGGGGTTCAGATTTTCAGCATTGTCCGGATGTCCCCATTCCCAATCCCACCCCTGCTGTCCTAAATCTCACATGGACTCTGGAGGAGACAGCAGGAAATTCAACATATGTTAATACTGTAAATAGTGCAGTTAAAATTGTGGTCTGATTTTCAGCACCTTGATCCTTTGTTTACAAGTTAGGATTACTTTAGGGCCACCAAATAAGCTCTCTGGTTGTTGTTGACTTAAGCTGATAGTTTAAAGCCCTGAGTTATTTGTTTTATTTCTATTAGTTCTGTGAAGTTAGAAACAACCATCCTGCCTCTAGGCTTCTGGGTACTAAAGGCATGGAAGGACCTACATTTCCTCTATAGTTAAAAAAACGAAAAAAGTCAGAGAAGACTGGAGACTTATAAGAAGGGGGCTACAATGAAGGATTCTAACCATCAATGGATAACTATTTTTACCTGTACTATTTAATTTTTAATACATATTTGTTCATGTATCATTAATGTAATTAAATTAGTATTTTTTTTATTTATTTTTTAATTTTTTTTTCAACGTTTATTTATTTTTGGGACAGAGAGAGACAGGGCATGAATGGGGGAGGGGCAGAGAGAGAGGGAGACACAGAATCGGAAACAGGCTCCAGTCTCCAAGCTATCAGCCCAGAGCCTGACGCAGGGCTCGAACTCACGGACCGCGAGATCGTGACCTGGCTGAAGTTGGACGCTTAACCGACTGCGCCACCCAGGCGCCCCAAATTAGTATTTTTAAAAACGTATTTATTTGAGAGAGAGCGTGTGCATGAGCATGGGGGAGGGGAGGAGTCAGGGAGAGAGAATCCCTATCAGCCTAATGTGGGGCTTGATCTCAAGAACTGCAAGATTATATTTTTAATCAGCTTTTTTTGTCCCACAGATTTTATGTGTGGCTGAGAAATATGCTAATACTGACAAGAAATGATATGATATGAAACTAATGATTTCTTATGAAAGAGCTGCAAACATGTTGGAAGAATTTAGGGCATAATTTCCATAATAATTTTAGTTTAGTCTAAATAAAAGTGGGTGTGAAAGCTTTAAAAGTAATGTTTTCATTTGCTTCAAAGTTGCATGTCTCTTACTTCTGGTGATGAGTATTTTCCACTTAGTTTTGAATTGAATGTTGCTTTTTCTCACTCAGACCCAGAGAAGAATAGAAATCCCTTCCTACCACAGCAGGTCAACTCCACGTAGAGAGTAAAGAAGAAAGTACTTAGGGGAGCCTGGGTGGCTCAGTCGGTTGAGCATGTGATTTCGGCTCAGGTCAGGATCGCACAGTTTGTGAGTTCGAGCCCGCGTTGGGCTCTGTGCTGACAGCTCAGAGCCTGGAGCCTGTTTCAGATTCTGTGTCTCCCTCTCTCTGTCCCTTCCCTGCTCATGCTCTGTCTCTCAAAAATGAATAAACATTAACACAATTTTTTTTTTAAAGAAGAAAGCACTTTGCAAAAAGAAAGCAAGACTCTTCCTGGAAAATATGTTATTGGTGACAGGCATTTTCCAGAGCATATTAGGAAAAGAGAAAGGAAAAAAACAACAAAAAACAAAAACCTCTTCAGATCTTTTATTTATTTATTTTTATTTGAAAGAGAGAGAGAGCATGAGCAGGGGAGAGGGGCAGAGGGAGAGAGAGAGAGAGGGAGAGAGAATCTTAAGCAGGCTCCACACTCAGTGTGGAGCTCACCTTGCAGCTCAGTCCCACAACCCTGGATCATGAGCTGAGCTGAAATCGAGAGTCAGAGGCTCAACAGACTAAGCCACCCAGGTGTCCCTCAATTAGTATTTCTAAAAATATATAAAAGTATGCCAAATTTGAAGGAATTCATTATTAAATCTTTTTGTTATTTCTCGAACACAGTGCTACAAAGGTCTATTCAACTAGGCATGAGATGATGGGATGGTTTAATTGAGAAATGTGCTATACTTTTTCTATTACTGAAAATAATTTTATTGAGATAATATGTTCATTGCTGTTATCAAAATGATGGACATTTCTCTTTTTATTCTGTTTCTATTTACCCATACTTATATTTTTTCGCTTTCTCCAATTATCTTCAGGAGCACTTGGAGTAAACATTTTCTCTATGTGAGTATCTACATACCTGTCTGCATCTTTTCTCATTCTTTTTTTATGTCCGCTTTATCTAGCTGGAGGGAACATATATCAGTTCCCTTTAAAAATGATTATAATAAACTAAGATTAGAAATTTTGGACTTAAAAATGGTGTTAGAGTTATGTAGACACCTATTAGGTTGGCCAAAGTGGAGTTTCAGCAGCGAAAGTAATCTCCTCTAAAGAATCACTTAGAGTGGACAGAAGGGATTACTAAGTAAGAGGAATGAAATCGAGGATTCTTTAAGCAGAAAGATGGTGAATCTGAAATATTACCTTAATTACGTAGTCCATTTTCCTGGTAAATCTGCGCTGTTAGATTCCCATTTCTGTTCTTTACCCACTTACTTAATTAAACATAATGACATGTTTTCTGTAGGTTTTAGATGCTGTTACCCAATTGTGTAGAAGAGGAAATTGAAGAATCGAGGATTATATAATTTAACGAAGCTCAAGCCATTTCAATGGCAGGGCAAGAAACTTAAGTCCATCACTCCAGTTCCTTTTATAAACCTGGAGGACAAATAGGCACTTTAAAATAATCTGGATGACATGAACTAGACAAAGCTTAAAATAAAATAATAGATTATATCTTTGTAATTATAAGTAAAAAATACAGCAGTATTTTTGACAGAGAAAGATGAGAGAATTTTGAAATAAACCACTCAATAAATATCATTCATGCCCCTATTTTCCTTACATTCAAGGTGAATGAAGAATAAATCTAAAACATTTGAAATAAGCCTCCTATTATTCGTTAACCGATATCAGTGCTTTAAATCAAGGGTACGTTCCCTTATTAAGCAAGAGTTGTCATCCATAGCTTTGTCCTAGGTGATCCTATCTTTGCTGGTATTCAAGCTGGCCCCAACCAAATAAGCGCTGGGCACACAATGTGGTTCTCTGCACCAAGGAGGTAGGCAGTTCTCAAACCTCAGCCTGTATCAGAATGATTTAGAGGGCTTGTTAAATCACAGGTTGCTAGGCCCACTTCCACCTGTAGGTCTGGGGTGGGGCCAGAAAATTTGCATTTCTAACAAGTTCCCCAGGTGATGCTAATGCCTAGGGCCATAGTTTAAACACGACTACTGTAAGTGGTCACAAAGTTCAACCCCAACATGCAACTGTAAGTGGTCACAAAGTTCAACCCCAACATGCAACCCATGGCCACATCCGCTGACCCACTCAGCCTGATTGGAAACATAAGCCGAAATCCAAGCAGGATAGGGCACCTTTCATCATATCACTGAAATACTGTCTCTATTGTGCGCAAAGTGACTCTGGAGGTTGAACTGTGTATTTTGGAAATATTTCTCTTTCATTAACTAGACATTAACATTATAGAATCTTTTTGTGAGGTGCGTGTGGATAATATCTGCGTATGAGACAGAAAGATTAAAAACCATTGGCAAAGTGACCAAGAATTTAGGAAAGGCATATTTGATCCAGTATATGAGTATTCATGTGCCTAAACTCACCCAAGAAAATTCAGCAGAATGCATCCATAGCTGCCTTTAACGTTACTCAGTTTGGGAACATCAAAAAAGTTCTAATCATGGTAACTAACCGGAAGCTAATCCCCAGCCCAGGTTTTGCTTTTCAAGCCAAGCATTCTAGCTCAGCTGTGTCCAACCCAGGAAAGGGAGTCATTTCACCAGTTTGTATAAATAAGAGCCTTACAGGGTAGTTGAGGTGCTGACTTCATCGCCTTCTTCTTTTATCTTTCCTGCTGTGTTCTTTTTGATGACTGATAACCTAAACGCAGAGGGGAATGAATGCGACGGCAAGGCCACGCTCTTGAGCAAGGGAAAATTTTTCCAGACAAGATGGAAGTGATCTCTGCGGAAACGTGAATGAGGAAGATTCCCCATCGGGAGGACTTCGGAGAGAGGACGAACGCCAGGAACTCGGGTAGGCCTAAGAGATGAAGTCGTTTCAAGGTATGGCTTTCATTGGTATTCTTTTCTGTTTGAGTAGGTGGACACACATTGGTAGAGTGAGTTTAAATTGTGCTCATTTATCAGAATCCGTGGGAAGAGCAGACGAGGTGAAAGAGTCCCTCTCGCTCACACAGAGATGATCCGTCATTCCCTGTTTTCTCTTGTGCCTTTGACCCTCATACTGTCAGCACAGGAGCTACCCTGTTTCTAGGGTGAGTCTACTTTTTCATACACCTCATGTTGTTTACCCAAATTGTAAACCAGGTGTTTTATCTTGTGCTACCACAGTGTAATAGACATTTCTTTTAATACCGAAGAAAAACTAACCAGGTTGGCTCAACTGAGAGAAAACACACAGTTTGTTCACCTCTTAAAGGTGCTATTCAAGGGAAATGTTGACCTGACTCAATTTTGTGCTATCTGCTGACTTCAAACTAGGGTCTTGTTTACCTCGAAATTCTACTCTGTTGACGATACTATTGACATCAATTGCAATTTGCCTCAGGTATTTGGAACGCTTCAATAAACTCTGTGAAAGCAAGCCTCAGTGTAGACTTTTTTTTTTTTTTTTCTTTCCGGTTTAGTAAAAAGCTGCCAGGTAGAAAAGAAAAAACAAAAAAAGACAAACAGCAACAACAACAAAAAAACAAGATAAACTCCCTGATTTTCAAATGTAATATATTAAAAAGTAAAGCTTAAAGAGGGGAAGCTTGTATGCTGATGACATATTTAAAATCCCAACATTCACTTGGGGAGGAAGGCTTGTGTAGAGATAGACAAATGGACTTTGAAATCAGGTTGATTTAGATACAATCTGTGATTATTTAGTCCTGGGAAATTATGCAACTTTGCAATGAATGCTTTTATCATCTATTGATAATTATTACCCAAGTATATTTTTTCATTGAAAATTGTGAAAGGACCCTTTTCCTAATTAGATAATTAGGTTATTGCCAGGCATTCTTACTCTCTTACAAAGAAGTGTTAGATTTTATCCCACGAAAAGTCCAAAATAGTTTGAAATTCTGACACTGCTCTTATTATTAATATGAAAATACTGAATAAAGTTTAAACTTTGGTAGGTTTTTAAACATTTATTTATATTCAGCATAAAGGGTATAATTGAATTGTTTTCCATTTTTCATCATGAATATGCAGAATGGTGCATGTACTCATGCTTTTCAAGGGGAATCTTCAAAGTTGGGTCTCAAATTTAACTGGTAGGTAAAAGGTAAATACACTAATAAAATATAGGATACAATGTGGCATATGTAAAATTTGCCTTTATTTAGACTCTCCAGTGTTGATTTTAGGAAAATAAACCATTTTCTTCTGGAAGTTAAATCTTGTTGATATGATCTGCACTCCTCCAATATCAGGTCCCTACCATACTCCTCTCTTTGCACAGTCCTTGTTTTATTCATTTTTTGCTGTGATGTGTTCTCTGTGGTGTCAATTATTTATTTCCTTCCATGGAAATTAAAATGGTACAGTATGAGGATACAGTCTCTTAGATGTGTTATTGGTGTGGGTTCTGGGTGATTTTACTTGCACTCTATACTGATGTGTATAACTTATTGGGAGATAGTTAAATTGCTAGATGCCATTACACTGGAAGCTGCCCTCATTTTAAACATTAGTATTAGTAAACACAATTGTGAACTCAAGGTTTGCACTTGGAGTATTGTCCATAAGTTGTGTGACAATACGTCCCTATTCGGATTCAACTCTGCTTTCTCTTTGTCGCTAATACTTAATGTAGTTCTAGTTCCTTGACCTAATGTTGGAAGTACTTACTTGAAAAATTGAAAATAATAAAATTAATTAAATTTCCCTGCAAATACACTTGCAACTAACCCAATATGCTGCCCTTGATCTAAGTGAGAATTGAGTTATAAAATGGTAGACAGAGACCCTGCTTGCCTGTAAATCCATGAATATTAGTTATGTCAGTGAACATGGTGCAGAAAAAATATGTTCTTAGGTAATACTCCAAGGTCAGTTATGTATATGTTGCCTATGGACAGTAAAAAATGAAGAAGATATTCGGATTTAGAAATGGTAAACCTAATTTTTCTGTTAGAATTTAATTAGAAAAGATAAGAAAGACTGTGAGGTGGACCAGATTATTTTCTATCCATTAGTACTACTTAGAATAACATGTTGAATATCAAGGAGAATAAAAAAACAAAGGTATTAACGAGGATAGAAAGCCATGACAAACTTACTTGAAACAATACAAAGCTTTTGTAAAATTGAGTGTAGGAAAGAAATACAATGTCAAGACTATTGAGAAAGCCCTTAAAAACAAATGCAAGTTAAGAAAATGGATGAAAGCTACAAAGCATGTATGTCACAGAATATTTTTAAGGTGAATATCCGTGTTAGTCACATGCTAGGATTTATCTCACCTGACTTAACATAGAGTAAATGGAAAGCAAATAAGTACCAATAGCTATATGTTGAATTTCAAAAATTATATGGACTTCACTAAACTTGTGGTTTTAACACAGAGTGGTGAATAGATAATTAGGGTTCAGAGGTTTATCTTACAAGCTTACTTTTGTTACAATTTAAATTAAAAGACAAGGTAAAGGGCTTGAATCACTGGTGCTAGCGAGTGCCTAATAATTATGACATTGTATGAGTCACATAACAGTTTTGCCAAATGATTTATTTTTGTTAAAGTTTTCTGCAAAGATATTTTTATATTTACTTAGCTTACAAAATATTCTGGCTGCTAATCTTGTGTGATATGAATCAGAAGCAGAAATCTGTGTCACGCATGAAACACAGGGTTATTAGTCATATGTTATTAAATAGAAGACTGCCATTTAACATATTTCCAGCATACGCTAATTATAAATTACTGAAGAAAGGATGTGTGTATTGATATAATTATATATACTATTACATTCTGGCATATAAACGTTTAAAGAGAAAGATTTCAGCCTCTTATTTCAAGTAGTGTGTTAATGGGTAGATGATTCACTCCGAGGCTATAATTATTTATAGGTGGATTATTACTCAGATGCTAAGCACTGTGTCATGATATTTATCCTGAATGGCACAAATTGAACTTTCAAAATATTTTTAAAACTCCTTAACAGTTTCTGCTCAGAGCAGATTAGATAACGTACTCTCTGAATACTGATGATTTAATGTCCTCCTTGACATCTCGGTAGCATTTTATTCTGATAGACATTTGATTCCCTTTGATACATTCTGATTCTTGATTTCTATTAGATCAGTTTCTTGACTTGTATTCACTACTTCTCTGTTCACTCTTTTTGTTGTCGTTACTCTTTTTAGAATTATCTGCCTCTAGTTAGCCAATACATGTTAAGGTAACTTACAATGTAGCCCTGAACCTGCTTTTTTTTTTTTTTTCAATTGTTTTAATTAAAAACAATTTTTTTTGATAGAGAGAGAGAGAAAGAGAGAGACTGAGTACAAGCAAGGGAGGGCCAAAGAGAGAGGGAGGCACAGAATCTGAAGCAGGCTCCAGCCTCTGAGCTGTCAGCATGGAGTCTGATGCGGGGCTTGAACTCACGAACTGTGAGATCATGACCTGAGCTGAAGTCAGATGCTTAACCGAATGAGACACTCAGGCACCCCTGGACCTGCTGGTCTTAAAGGAGAGTTATTGGCTCTTGGTAGGGAATTGAAGCTTAGGTATGGATAAGAACTTTCCAAAAGCCAGTAACACAAATGTTTCTCTGTTATGAACTAAAAGTTGGTGTCCTCCTTACAATTCATATGTTGAAGACTTAATCCAGGTGCTATATTTGAAAATACATTTTTTTCTAAGGACATGATTGAAATTAAGTCATAAGAGTGGAATTCTGATCGAATAGGATTTGGTAGCCTTATAAGAAGGGACAAAAGAAAGTTCACTTTTGGTCTTTCTCTAAGCACATACTGAGGAAAGACCATATGAGGAGATATGGAAAAGGCAGTTATCTGCAGCTAGGAACAGAGCTCTTACCAGAAATGGATCAGCTGGAATCTTGATCTTGGACTTTTATCCTCCAGAACTGTCAGAAAATAAATTCCTGTTAAGACCTATTAAGCTTCCGTCTGATTCACTAGAACATTCATTCTTGGAGTGCTGAGCCTCCATATAAGAAGTCTGACTAACCTAATGTTGACACATTAGAGAGGCCAAGTGTAGCGCTTCTGTTAAGAATCTCACCTGAACCCATTCTTCTCCTCGTCCTCCGTCTCCTCCTCCTCCTCGTCCTCCGTCTCCTCCT
>NW_024412400.1:40642367-40684973 GCF_014898765.1 Herpailurus yagouaroundi | reverse complement strand
GTCCTCCGTCTCCTCCTCCTCCTCGTCCTCCGTCTCCTCCTCCTCCTTCTTTTAATTTTATTGTAGATCGTGTGCAAGGAAAAAGGGCAGAGGGAAAGACAATCCTAAGCAGGCTCCCTGCTCAGTGCAGAGCCTAATGCAGGACTCAATCCCACAAACCTGGCATCATGACCTGAGTAGAAATCAATAGTTGGAGTCTCAACCAACTGAACCATCCAGGTGCCCCGAACCCATTCTTTGAAAAGTACCAGACTCTTAACTGAAGAAACTATTTTGGAAATCTTTCCTATGGTTTACTGTTTTCCTAGACTCCAGTGTTTCGAGGTACCCATTTGAGTCGTCTGAGCTAAGGCCCTAGATATAAAGCAGAGAGGAGCCATAACTACTATGCCCCGAATTCCTTACTTAAAAATCTGTGAGCATAATAAAATAGTTTTTTTTAGGCTCCTATGTTGTGGATGGTTCATTATGCAGAGATAGGCCAAACAATATTTTTGAAAGATCAGTGACTATTAACAAAAGAGAAATATTTTCGTCTCTGAAAAAGTGATTTAAATATCCTCAGATACATAATCTAATCAAATAAAAAATTTTTAAATTTAGATGTATAGAGTTGTAGGGGCATCTGGGTGGCTGTCGTTTAAGCATCCAAATTCGACTCAGTCATGATCTTGCAGTTCATGGGTTCAAGCCCGGCATCAGGCTCTGTGCTGACAGCTTGGAGCCTGGAGCCTGCTTTAGGATTCTGTGTCTCCCTCTCTCTTTGCCCCTCCCCCCTCACACTCTGTCTCTCTCTCAATAAATAAACATTAAAAAAAGTTTTTAAAATGTATAGAGTTGTAACAGGTGGTAACAGAATCATAACAGAATTCAGATGTCCAATATTTAAATCCATCAACCTTATAATAATGTAAAATCAATCTTTTTGATAAAAGTAGGTTGAAGACCCATGATCTCAGTTGTTAAATGTGTTTGTAATTTATTTTTCACCAGTAAGAGTGAAGTTTGATTAACTGTGATGACCATCATCCTTATGATGTGGAAAATGGCAGAGTCCCTCTGTTTCAAGAAAGATTTGTGGGGACCTGGATGACTCAGTTGGTTGAACATCAGACTTTAGATTTTGGCTCAGGTTATGGTCTCACAGTTTGTGGGGTCGAGCCCCGCACTGGCTCTGTGATGACAGCACGGAGCCTGCTAGGGATTCTCTGTATCCTTCTCTCTGTGCCCCTCCCCTTTAAAAATCACTTCACTATCTTATTTTAAAACATCAGCTCAGAAAATTCTGCTATGAAATGTCTGGCAAAAAAAAAAAAATTGATTCAAGAAATTGAGTCATTATTATGCTTGAATTCTATGTTCCCCTGAAAAGCACAGACCAAATGACTAATTTTATTTTTTTATTATCTTTTTTTAATGTTTATTTTTGAGAGAGAAAGAGGACAGAGGGTGAGTGGGGGAGAGGCAGAGAGAGAGGGAGACACAGAATCTGAAGGAGGCTCCAGGCTCTGAGCTGTCAGCACAGAGCCCAAGGCGGGCTTGAACTAACGGAGATCGTGACCTGAGCTGAAGTTGGACGCCCAACCGACTGGGCCACCCAGTGCCCCCCAAATGACTAATTTTAAATCTCACTATGTTTTCTGATTAAAGATATGAAAAAATTGCTGATATATCTACATTTGTTGGATGAACACTTTAACATTGCTCCCTATAATCCAAACACTTAAATGGAGTACCAAAAATTGAATAAATGATGGAAAATTATATGGACATATATAAAACTGGTAATGATGTTTAAATTATTTTCTGTAATGAACTATGCCATATTTTATTTCAACAACAAATATACTTGTATTAGTTTCTCACCAGATTCTTACCAGTCTGAGATCTAGAGTTCTTTTAACTTTGGGCTACGTTAAAATGTGAAAACAGTAATTTTTATCCATTAATTAATGGAATGTAAGCCAGCTACTAGTCTAAGAGCAAGAATCAGGGAAAAGAACCAAACAAACAGATCCACCTGCCCTAATAAAATTAAGATGATACTGGGAAAGACTACGATACATATATTAAATAAATTACATGAGATGATAGTAGCATTAAATGTTTTATGGAAAAATGGAAGAGTTTAAATGTTGGTCTTGGGATATACGGAATTTAATACTAAAGATTTTTTCATGTTTGTTTACTTTTGAAAGGTAGATAGAGACAGAGCACGAGTGGGGGAGAGCAGGAAGAGAGGGAGACACAGAATTCGAAGCAGGCTCCAGGCTCTGAGCTGTCAGCACAGAGCCCGATGCAGGGCTCGAACCCAAGGATCGTGAGATCATGACCTGAGCTGAAGTCGCACACAGAACCGACTGAGCCACCCAGGCGCCCTAATATTAAATAAAACCAGGGTGGCTGGGCATTTAAAGGATGACATTCAAGCAAACACTTGAAGGGATTAACTGAGAGAGGTGTCTTGTATACTTGACATACAATGTTACATTATTCTCAAGTGTAGGGCATAGTGATTCAACAAGCTTATACATTATGCTTTGTTCACTGCAAGTGCAGCTACTATCTCCATTTTTCACTATTACAATATCATTGACTATACTCCTTATGCTGTGCCTTTTATTCCTGTGACTTACTCATTCCCTAACTGGAAGCACGCATTTCCCACTTCCCTGAATCTATTTTGCCCAACCCTCCAACCTCTTCGTCTCTGGCAACTATCAGTTCTCTTTATTTATATATTTGATTTTGCTTTTTGTCTCATTATTCATTTTTTTTTAGATTCCATTTAGGAGTGAAATCATATGGTTTGTCTTTCTCAGTCTGACTTCCTTTGCTTAGCATAATACCCTCTGGATCCGTTCATATTTTCTCAAATGGCACGATCTCATCCTTTTTACGATTGCATAATATTCCATTGTCTATGTAGATACCACATCTTACCTGTCCATCTATGGATGGACACTTTGGTTGCTTCCATATCTTGGTTAGCGTAAATAATGCTGCAGTAAACATAGGGATGTGTATATCTTTTTGGAGTAGTGTTTTCATTTTCCTAGGTAAATATCCAGAATCAGAATTACTGGATCATATGGTAATTTTATTTTTTGGGGGGGAAACTCCACACTGTTTTCCACAGTGGCTATACCAATTTACATTCCCACTAATGGTGTACAGAGTTTCCTTTTTCTTGACATCCTCATCAACTCTTGTTACTTCTTTGTGATTTTAGCTATTTTGACAGGTGTAAGGTGATCTCTTATTGTGGTTTCAATTTGCATTTACCTGATGATTAGTGACGTTGAGCATCTTTTTCCTGTGTCTGTTGGCCATCTGTATGTCTTTTTGTGAAAATCTCTATTTAAATTCTGCCCATTTTTTTAATCATATTGTTTGTGTTTTTGGTGTTGACTTGTATAAGTTCTTTACATACTTGGGATATTAATCCCTTACTGAATACATCATTTGCAAGGATCTTCCATTCAGTAGGTTGTCTTTTTGTCTTGCTGATGCCTTCCTTTGCTGTACAAAAGCTTTTTTATTTTGATGTAGCCCAACAGTTTGCTTTTGTTTCTCTGGCCTAAGGAGACAGATCTACAAAAATGTTGCTACAGCTGATGGCAGAGAAATTACTGCTTGTGTTCTCTTGTGGAATTTTTATGGTTTCAGGTCTCACATTTAGGTCTTTAAACCATTTTGAATTTATTTCTGTGTGGTGTTAAGATAGTCCAGTTTCATTCTTTTAAATGTAACTGTCTAGTTTTCCCAGCACCACTTATTAAAGGACTGTCTTTTCCCAGTATATATTCTCGCCTCCTTTGTCCTAGATTAATTGACCATATAGTCATGGGTTTGTCTCTGGGCTCAGGGAGTATTTTTTAAAAACATTCCAGATTGAACCAAGAGACAAAGAGACTTTCTAGCAAGAGTGAGAAGGACAATATGCAAAAGCAGAGTAGGTAACAGAATAAGTAGGAAAAGGAAAGGCCAGAAAAGGAATGGAGTGAGAGGATGATTGTTGTAGGGACTATAATCCAGTGTAAGAATTTTGGCTTGTATTCTCAGGGTAATCGGTGACCTTTGAAGAGAAGACGTGATCTGGCACACTGATGGAACTCCTTCTGGCTGCTGATTTGATTTTAATGGAATTAATTATTCCTCTGATTTTAATGAGGTTCAAATTCTCGATAGGTGTTGTTTGGGATATTGCATTAATATAATCATAGTATTTATACAATTGTAGTCTCCAAATTCATTACCACACTAGCTATTTTGGAGGTGACCAAACAGTAAAGCTCTCAGATCATATTACAATGTTCGAATCATCAATTTTTTTTTAAAAAAATCCAATTTAAAATATGCAGTGATAAGTAGGGGAAAATAGATGAAGCAGATTATCATACTTAAAATACGATGCAAGCATGGAGGAAAGACCACAATACTTGAAAATGGAGGTACCCAATGTTCTCTGTTCCTGTCCTTAGAAATGCATTAGACTTCTCTGTCAAATGTGTGGTTTTGAGGACCAGAGTTGAGGTTTGATAAAGGGTGCTCAGCAAACAGAAGGTGCCTAAACCAACATATGCCTGTTATATTGAGACAACATAGAAGCAAGTGTGCCTGGCCAATAGCGGTAGTTCACCAGTAACCTTATAAGGAGCTATGGATTTTACTTGTATTTCTTAGTAGAGTACTACTCATTGGCCCAACATGGCTGTCGCCATGGGATAGCCAATTTATCATCTCATGAATATTGAGTGCTTCATCTATAGTAAGTGTATCATGAATATTTGGTGTTTCTGGTTCTTTCATTCCTTTTTTATCTTCAGCAAAAGTATTATCTGCTTAATTTTTTTTATCTTTGCTTAACATCTCTCACAGATTACTGACTTACTTTAATTCAGGCATAAAATGTCTTACGGGTTACTAATTTACATTATCTTTGCCTAACCTGTCCTGTTGGTTACTAACTTATTTGCACTGAAATATTTTATGATTCTGTCTAATTTAAGTTACCAACTGTCTCTTTACAGGAATTTTCTTAGTATAATATTGAGCTACTGATTTGAATAATTTTGTAAACAAGACCTATCGATCATCACTAAGTTTATATTTTATGAAAAAAAATGTTTATATCCATATATAAATCCTTCATAATTTTTTCAAAGTTTATTTATTTTGAGAGAGTGAGCACAAGTAGGGGAGGGGCAGAGGGAATGAGAGAGAATCCCAAGCAGGCTCCTTACCGTCCGTGCAGAGCCCCATGCAGTGCTCAAACCCACGAATAGTGAGGTCATGACTTTTCTTTTTAAATTCTGTGAAATCTGTTGAAACTAGATACGAGTCACAAGTATGTAAAATTTAGGGCCAATGATCTATTGAAAAGCCATAATGAAATCAATTTACTTAGGGAATTGATTCTTGTTTTGAGTCTTGAGTTAGGCAGTCTTTTTCCTCAGAGTTGTTGGCCTCTGGACTGACGGCATGCTGGGAATCCTAACCCAGCCCCTTGCTAGAGATGCATGCTGGCTGTTTGCAGAAATGGGGTACAGATTTTTATTACTGCTCTTTGGCTGTTTCCTTCACAAAACTGAATTCTGACATGCACTCTGTAGCAAGGACCTTTATTTATGGTAGCATAAAAGCAAAAGCTAATTTGTTGGTGACAAATATGAATAGGTCTGGGCAGTTAATTATACCAACCCCCATTATTATAATAGAGGAGACTAAAAACATCTATGTGTGACTATTCAGTCAATGATTTCCTGAGGTCAGGAGCAGTATGATAAGGAGACTCCTGTCTGACCTCCAGGGCATTTTGATTTGTACCATAAAGAAAAGTTATAATCACCAAGAATCACAAGAGCATATATATTTAGGAAAAAATCAATTTGTTTACAGTGTACTGTATTCTTTGAAAACAAACCTAAGTGTGTCTGTCTAACCTGACAAGAACTCAGTTGCTAAATCATTTATGGTGATAACATTTACCTCTAAATAATTAACCTGAGGAGAAATGTCATTTTGGCTTTCCAGGTTGTGGGCTTGCTTTCTTTCTTTCTTTCTTTCTTTCTTTCTTTCTTTCTTTCTCTCTCTCTCTCTCTCTCTCTCTCTCTCTTTCTTCCTTCCTTCCTTCCTTCCTTCCTTCCTGTTTTGTTTTGTTTTGTTTTGTTTTTAATTCATGAGGACAGAAAAACAGTTGTGGAGCACTAATTAAAACCTAGAATATTCCTCCTTCAGTATAGTAAGGGAAATATCTTTTGTATAGCCGAGTGACTGCATAGGAAGCCCCAAGGCTATTTTACATAGAAATCTTCTCTTAAAATTTTTATTATTGAGGACTTAAGACCCGAATAGAACAGATAATATCGAAACAAGAGACTTGCATCAGGAGATAAGTGGAAGTCATGGGTGTTTAAAAACAAACCATTACTGAAGAATTAGTAAACATTTCAGAAATTTCAATTGTTTTTATAAATGAGAGACCTCTGCAAATAAAATAAAATAACTCAAGGTCACTGCACATGTACAAATAAATACAGTTTTTCAGAATATTAACTCATGTGAAAAGGAAATTCTCTTTTCCACAGAAGACAGAAAACTTTATGTAAGAGGAAGCTATATTCAAGGATAAATTATTTTTCTCAATATTTTTCCTTCGCTTTTCAAAACCTCACTCAATTATAATATCAAATATGCCATCTTAGCTGGAGCTTTCATAGACTAAATATAGTTTCGTTGAATTATTTGCTATTTTTAAAATCTGTGTTTCTTAGGAATCGATCAAGATAGAAAAATGAATGGTTACCACAGATACCCATTATTCAATTTAATATTAAAATGTTGAAGATGATTAAGAATTTATACTGAAATATGGTCATCGCTATTGAGAAGGCATATGGTATACTTTTCAGACAACAGGAGAGAAATCACTTTTTAAATAGTTGCAGCATTGTTCAGAGTTTACAGGGACATATTTTAAAAATACTGATTATGGGGGCGCCTGGGTGGCGCAGTCGGTTGAGCGTCCGACTTCAGCCAGGTCACGATCTCGCGGTCCGTGAGTTCGAGCCCCGCGTCAGGCTCTGGGCTGATGGCTCGGAGCCTGGAGCCTGTTTCCGATTCTGTGTCTCCCTCTCTCTCTGCCCCTCGCCCGTTCATGCTCTGTCTCTCTCTGTCCCAAGTAAATAAATAAACGTTGAAAAAAAAATTAAAAAAAAAAAAATACTGATTATGATATTCAATGCAGTTAAACCCCTATGTTTACAGTCTCAAGCTTAAAATATTTTGTGGAAAGAATGTTAAATTATTTGCCACATAAAGCCAGTATATTAAATTTATAAGGTTCGAGTAATTTAGAAGACATGTAGATGTTTGAAAGCAAAAATTATCTATCAATCTAATTTGTCCAAATATTCATGTAAAATGGGAACATTAGTAAGATTTTGCCTGATGTTCATTTTTTCTTTCTTGTATTTTTACTTTGGCTATTTCTAAGAAAAAAAGGTTTTGTGGGTTTGTGTTTTTTAGCCTTATTGAAGTATAATTGACAAATAAAAATTAAGTACATTTAAGGCATACAACTTGATGTTTTGATATTTGACATTGTGAAATGATCATAATCAAGCTAATTTGCATATCTATAACTCACATCGTTACTTTTTACTGTGGGTGTGGTAGGAAAGCTTAGTATCTATTCCCTTAGCAAATTCAAGTATGTAATACAGTACCTTTTAACTACAGTCACCAGGTTGTACATTAGATCTCCAGAACTTACTCATTTTGCATAACAGAAGCTCTGTATCCTTTGAACAACATAAACTCATTTCCTCCAACCCTCAACCCCTGGCAACCATCATTCTCCTCTTTGCTGCTATGAGTTTGACTATTTAAGATTACATATATAAGTGAGGTCATACAGTATTCATCTTTCTGTGTCTGCCTTATTTCACTTAGCATAATGTCTTTTAGATTCATCCATGTTGTCACAAATGGCAGGATTTCAAGAAAGGTTATTCTTAAAGCTCAGTGCATTTGAAGCATTAGAAATTCAGTTTACCACTTCCTATCATTTTTTTTTATTTAGCCTATTTTAAATTAATGCTTTTTAATTTCTATGGACTAGTATAAGTAAAAATGAATTAAAAATCTTTTTTAATGTTTGCTTTTGACACAGAGAGAGAGAGAGAGAGAGAGAGCAAGTGGAGGAGGGATAGAGAGGGAGACACAGAATCTAAAGCAGGCTCCAGGCTCTGAGCTGTCAGCACAGAGCCCGATGCAGGGCTTGAACTCATGAACCATGAGATCATGACCAGAGCTGAAGTTGGACGCTTAACCAACTAAGCCACCTAGGCGTCCCAGTAAAAATGAATTTCATCCATTCTTGTATTTCTTTAAGGAGGCCATTAAATCTTTGTCCCCCCACTTAACCAAAAAAGTGATTTTAGCCAAATTGCGTATTTGTCACATGAGGTCACCTTAGGGACCAAGAAAAAGAGTGATAGGGTTTTAGCAACCTTTGAGATCTGTGTCTCTGGCTAGGCAGTGTAATTGGCTGCTGTAGGTGAGTTCATCTAAGCATATCTGCAGAGTCATGTGGCCTTCAGTTGAGCTCAAAGGCCCTTTCACAGAGGCCCAAAAAAGATTTTTCTTTTTACTTCTAATTAAGCTAATATTTTTCTGTCTTCCTAGAAAATTGTGTCTTCTGCCTCTATGAATATCCTCAAACACACTTAGAACTTTAAGAACTCCAGATACATCTTGCTTCAAGAAAAATACCAATTAAACAAGTTTTAAATGGTAGAGGAACGACTCTGAGCAAAAGTTTCATTTGCTCTGTTACTTTGTCAGTTTTTCCTGGCCTTCGAATAAATTCTTTTATTTTCTTTTCAAGAGTCTCACTGTGCTGAAGAGAAAAGAACTCGAGTTCAGATCCTACTTGGGGAAGGAGTTCTGGTGAACTTAGCAAGTTATCATGTAAAAAACTTTGGAGGGCTATATTCTAGAAAAAAGTGGGCACCAGGGGTAGGGTGAGCCTTAACAAATTAAAACCCAGACACAATTCAGCTCAGTAGCTAATTCAATAAAGGTAATCAGCCCCAAGTCCTACTGCCCAGCAAAGACCAATAATCCATTCTATTAGAAGACGGTGTCTTTCACCTGGAACCTATACGATAGTCACTTTTGGCAATTGGCATTTATATTCCGTATGTGATGAAGGAGCTAGTATCAGATTTCACTCCCATGATGAACATATTAAAATGGATAATACATATAAAACAACTATTTTGGGGTTTAGTAGTAAAAACACGGGGCTGTGATTATTGAGAGAAGATAAATACATAGGTAAACCTCACAGAGAAATTGAGTTAAATTTGAAATCAGCAGTGTGTTGAAAGCTGGAGGGAAAAGATTAGAGTTTAGGACTACCAAGTTTCATACAGTAGGGCACCACAGAGAAAAACCCCTGAAGTCTCTGTATGGTTTTTCCTATGTCCCTGCCTGATTCCTAAGATGTACATACAGAAGGCGAGGCTCCTGGAGGCTTGACAGGGAGTGGCTTCTGAGCTCACACATTTCTAGGAAACACAGTGAAGGAAGACTATGGTAAACACAGGCATTCATTTGAGACTACATGAAGCCCGTGCTCTAAGATTTAGGTCCAACGTTCAGAAAAGCACAAAACCTGGAGACTAAGCAGAAAGCTGAAACAACCACCTAACAACTACCCTAGGAACAACCACCCACCCTAGGAACAACCACCCACCCTAGGAACAACCACCCACCCTAGGGACAACCACCCACCCTAGGGACAACCACCCACCCTAGGGACAACCACCCACCCTAGGGACAACCACCCACCCTAGAAACAACTACCTAGTTAGAAACAACTACCCTAACAAAGCCTAAAACCAAACCTTGACAAGAATAAGATTATTCTCTTGAATTTTTTTTTAATTTTATTTTTTATTTTTTAAAATTGACATCCAGGGGTGCCTGGGTGGCGCAGTCGGTTAAGCGTCCGACTTCAGCCAGGTCACGATCTCGCGGTCCGGGAGTTCGAGCCCCGCGTCGGGCTCTGGGCTGATGGCTCAGAGCCTGGAGCCTGTTTCCGATTCTGTGTCTCCCTCTCTCTCTGCCCCTCCCCCGTTCATGCTCTGTCTCTCTCTGTCCCAAAAATAAATAAACGTTGAAAAAAAATTAAAAAAAAAAATTGACATCCAAATTAGCATATAGTGCAACAATAATTACAGGAGTAGATTCTTCCCTTGAAATGGAACTGCCTGTCACAATAGGACTCAACACACATTACAGCATGGGTTGGCAAACTATGACCTGTAGTCCAGTTACCTTTTTTGCAACTAACTGTTATAGGAACATATTCATGGTTGTGTATTTACAATTTCTGTAGATATTTGCACCCAAGAACATGAGGATTAAGTCACTCTCTGTGACACAGTGTCTCCAAGCCTAAAATATTCACTGTCTGGCTCTTAAAGAAAAAGCTGCCAACTTCTATTTTAGAGGAAGACAGACAATATATTTCAGTCTCTGGAACGATACAGAATGGAATAAAAAATAGGCATAATCAGGAAGTTTGATAATAAAGAGGTAAAATAGTAAATATTAGCAAACAAAGATAACCCAGATATTGGAGTCAAGGGACAAGAATTTCAAAGTAACTGTAATTAGTATATTAATGAAAGCAGAGAAAAGACAGAGAAATAGAGGAAAAACTAAAAGTAATTCAATAGTTAGAATCAATGAAAAATAAATCAAATGGACATTACAGAAATGAATATCTCAGACAACATCTTGCTGACTAGTATAGCAGAGCAGAATAAGTGAATTTAAGTGATAAGTATTAATGTTTGAATGTTCTACTCAAATAAAAATTTTACTAAATTAAAAAAAGTAAAAAATGGTACCTTGATCAATGTTAAGAAATCATATCTAGTAAAATTGTGGTAGGACTAAGATTTCCTTTTACTCTTATACTGTTCTATATTGAACAGTTGTACAACAGTAGTAGTGAAACAATATTTCAAATGTCTGGCCTAATAGTGTATTATTATTTTTTAATTAAAAGTTCACTTTTTTCAAGTTTGTAGAGTGGTTTTAGGAATATATTTGGAGAGAAAGTATATGGACATGCACTTCATTTAAAACAAATCAATTTTGTCTCAATATGATGGTATGTATATCTAATTTTATTATAATAAATGATATATTGGTACTACTCATGGCATATCCAATGAATGCTTTTTATATTCGTAGCTGTTTTATTTGAGTCCTTGAAATATAGGAACAAACCGTTGCTTAATTTTATCTTGTCCATTGATTTGGAAGGTATACCATGTTATTTTGGGTTAACACTTAAAATAGAAAGTGTTTTTCCAATTTGTTTCTTCTGGTTGACATCTAGTTTTTAATTGTTGTGGTCAGAAAAGGTGCATTTTATGATTTAAATCTTTTTGTAGTTGTTGAGGCTTTTCTTGTGACCTAACATGTGATCTATTCTGGAGAATGTTCCACAAATATGTGGAGGCTAAAAACATGCTACTAAACAATGAATGGGTCAACAAGGAAATCAAGAAATAAAAATACACAGAAAAACAAATGAAAATGAAAGCACAATATCAATCTCTCAATATCATCAATGACCATATTTCAGTATAAATACTCAATGATGGCCAACACTTTAATATTAAATTGAATAATGGGTATCTTTGGTAACCACTTATTTTTCTATCTTGATCAATGCCTAAAAAACACAGATTTTAAAAACAGCAAATAATTTGATTAAAATATATTTAGTTTATGAAAGCTCCAGCTAAGATGGCGTATTTGATGCTATAATTGAATGAGGTTTTTAAAAGCGAAGGAAAAATATTCAGAAAAATAATTTATCCTTGAATGTATCTTCCTCTTACATAGTTTTCTGTCTACTGTGGAAAAGAGAATTTCCTTATCACATGGGAAGTTAATATTCTGAAAAACTGTTACTTATTTGTAACTGTGCAGTGACCTTGAATTATTATTATTACTATTATTATTATTTTTGCAGAGGTCTCTCATTTATAAAACAGTAGAAATTACTGAAAGTTATTTTACACGAATACTTCAGTAATGGTTTGTCTTAAACAGCCATGACTTCTGTTTATATCCTGATGTAAGACTCTTGTTTTGATATTATCTTTTCTAGTTGGGTCTTAAGTCCTCAATAATACAAATTTTAAGAGAAGATTTATATATAAAATAGCTTTGGGGCTT
Organism: Herpailurus yagouaroundi; assembly: GCF_014898765.1. Taxonomy (NCBI): domain Eukaryota; kingdom Metazoa; phylum Chordata; class Mammalia; order Carnivora; family Felidae; genus Herpailurus; species Herpailurus yagouaroundi. The sequence continues at coordinate 40,672,700 of NW_024412400.1, read as the reverse complement.
CCCATGCAGTCACTTGGCTATACAAAAGATGTTTCCCTTACTTTACTGAAGGAAGAATATTCTAGGTTTTGAAAAAAATAATTGATAAACCTCTAGGTAGACTTACTAAAAATAAAAGAGAAAGAGCCCAAATAAATCACAATTGAAATATCTTCTAACATACCGTATATAGAAAACCCTGTCTGCTTCAGATTCTGTGTCTCATTCTCTCTCTGCCCCACCCCCATTTGTGCTCTGTCAAAAGTAAATGTTAAAAAAAAAAAAACACCTCAAACATTCCACCTAAAAACCATTAGAACGAATACACGATTTCAGTAATGTCACGGATACAAAATCAACTTAAGGAAATTTGTTGAATTTCTTTACATCAATAATGAAGCAGCAGAAAGAGAAACTAATGAATCATTCCGATTTACAATTGCTCCAAAAACACTAAGATCCCTAGGAATAAACCTAACCAAAGAGGTGAAAGATCTGTATTTTGAAAACTATAAGATCCTGATGAAAGAAATTGAAGAGGACACAAAGAAATGAAAGACATCCCATGTTCATGGATTAGAAGAACAAGTATTACTAAAATGCCTATACTACCCAAAGCAGTCTGTATATTTAATGCAACCCCTATCAAAATACAAATAGCATTTTTTACAGAGCCAGAACAAAGAATCCTAAAATTTTTATGGTACCCAAGAGACCCTGAAGAGCCAAAGCAACCTTGAAAAAGAAAAGCAAAGTTGGAGGCATCACAATTCTGGACTTCAAATTATATTGCAAAGCTATAGTGATCTGATCAGTATAGTACTGGAACAAAAATAGACACATATATCAGTAGAACAGAATAGAAAACCCAGAAATGAATCCACAATTGTATGGTCAATTAACTTTCAACAAAGCAAGGAAGAATATCTAGTGGGGAAAAATTAGTTTCTTCACCAAATGGTTCTCCATCAAAACTGGATAGCAACATGTAAAATAAAAAATCTGGACTACTTTGTTTCACCATACACAAAAACTGAAAATGGATTAAAGACCTAAATGTGAGACTTGAGATTGGAAAAATCCTAGAAGAGAACCCAGGCAGTAATCTCTTTGACATTGGCCATAGGAACTTTTTTCTGGATGTGTCTCTGGAGGAAATGGAAACAGAAGTAAAAATAAACTATGGGACTATATCAAAATAAAAAGCTGCACAATGAAGGAAACAATCAACAAAACTAAAATGCCACTTACAAAATAGAAGATACTTGCAAATGATATCTGAAAAGGGTTAGTATGCAAATTATATAAAAAACTTAAAAAAGCTCAACCCTTCCCACAAATAAACCAATTAAAAATGAGGTGCCCATGGGGCTCCTGGGGGGCTCAGTTGGTTGAGTGTCCAACTTCCCCTCAGGTTATGATCTCGCGGTTTGTGGGTTCGGGCCCCACGTCGGGCTCTGTGATGACCGCTCAGAGCCTGCAGACTGCTTCAAATTCTGTGTCTCCCTCTCTCTCTGTCCCTCCCTTGCTCATATTCTGCCTCTCTGTCTCTCAAAAATAAACAGTTAAAATTTTTTTTTAAAAAATGAGGTGCCTGAGTGGTTCAGTCAGTTAAGCTTCTAACTCTTGTTATTGGCTCTGGTCATGATCTTGTGGTCATGAGATCAAGCCCCACATGGGTCTCCATGGTGAGTGTGGAACCTGCTTGGGATATTCTCTCTCTCTCTCTCTCTCTCTCTCTCTCTCTCTCTCTCTCTCTCTCTGCTTCTCCCTGGCTTGCATTCTCCCTCTCCCAAAATAAATAAATTCTTTATTCATGTTTTCTGCCTTTTTTTAAGACATTTTTCCGAAGAAAACATATATATGGCCAAACAGACACGTGAAAAGGTGCTCAATATCATTTATCATCAAGGAAATACAAATCAAAACTATAATAAAATATTACCTCACACCTGTCAGAATGTATAAAATCAACAGCACAAGAAACAGCAGGTATTGGTGAGGATGTGGAGAAAGGAGAACCCTCTTACACTGTTAGTGGGAATGCAAGCTGGTGCAGCCACTGTGGAAGACAGTATGGAGTGTCCTCAAAGTTCAAAATAGAACTACGCTAGGATTTGGCAATTGCACTGCTAGGTATATACCCCCACAACACAAAAGTACTAATTCAAAGGGTACACGTACTCCGATGTTCTAGCAGCATTATCTGTAATAGCCAAATTATGGAAACAATGTAAATGTCCATTGACTGATGGATAAAGAAGATGTGATTGGTGTGTGTATATGTATATACACACACATATGTATATATGCACACATATGTATATATACATACACACATATATATACACATATACATATGTATATATGTACACATACAGACATATGTATATATACACACATATACATATGCTGGAATATTATTCATAAAATAGAATGAAATCTTACCATTTACAATGACATGGATGAGCTAGGGAGTATTATGCTAACAGAAATAAGTCCATCAGAGAAAAATACCATGTGATTTCACTGATATGTGGAATTTAAGAAACTAAGGAGCAAAGGGGGAAAGAAAAAACAGTGGGAGGCAAACTAAGAAGCAGACTCTTAACCCTAGAGAACAAACTGATGGTTACCAAAGGGGAGGTGGGTGGGGGGATGGGTGAAAGAGGTGATGGGGATTAGGAGTGCACCTTGTGATAAGCACCAGCAGTTGGATGGAAATGCTGAATCACTGTATTGTACACCTGAAACTAACATTACATTGTATGTTATCTAACTGGAATTTAAATAAAAATGTTCTCAAAAAAAGAGTTTAGCTCTTTTCTTTTAGAGATTTTTAAAGTATTTATGTATTTTCTTACCTTCTTAGAAATGCTTATCAGCTCCTGCTGATAGACAGTATCTTGCAGTCAATGCACGGAGAGTGTGTGTTCACTCACAGGATCCATGTGACTCATATTCCTAAACAGAGTATTTACTTACCTTTCCTCATGTGTGACTAGCCACTTTGCCAGGAATCCCCAAATATTTAATCAGCATTAACCAGTTGATATTGCAGCATTATTATGTTTTAGACTCTTCAAGTACCTGAAAAATCGTCAAACACTAAGCCATGGACTTAAGTATTTTCAAAGAGGGGGGAAAAAAACCCTAAAAGAAATAATGCATACTTACCTGCAAGATTGTCTCTCTACTGTACTGCAATTTTAATAGGATAAAGCTGCATAATCGTTCAGCTGATAATACAGTTTTGAAGCATAGCACCAGAGCCTGTGACCTATCAGCGGAACAAAGAAGGTATACTGTCTCTTACATCTGACATAGTTGAGAGTGGAGGATGGGCTAGGAGGGAGTTGAAGCAATTAAAAATCACTACCTACAAACAAGATGTCTCCGAAAAACTTGGTGGAGAGTACCAGAAAAGCAAGCAGCTCTTGGTACTAACTTTTATAATGTTGATAATAACCGTTGATGAAGCAATACTGTGATATTCCAACAGAAGTAGCTATAAATGTTGGTGTGCCTGTATGTATATTAGACTCTTCTATTCTCTAGTTACCTCTTTTATACCTAGAGTTAAAATATGGAATGGAAATACATATCTTGGGTAAAGGAAATGGTTGAAGGCATAGAACTTAGAGACAACCAGCCTGAGATTAAATCCTGACTCCACCATTTCTTAGTTGTATGCACTTGGCCCAACAGCATAATTGTAAGAATAGTGGGATATACTTGATTTTGTTGGTGTGAGAATTGAGTAAATGTGTTAACCATGTGGAGTGTGGTGATAGCATGTAAATTCTAATGAAAAGTGAGAAAGGGGGTAGAACATTCTATTACAAAGCTGCTGTATTAGGACTTCATTGTTGTTGTGGATCTTAAAAATGAAACCAGAGCAATTAAAGTGATAGTATAAGAAAAGGCATTATTTTTGGAAACATTTTAAATAAGGAATCATGGAGATTTAGTGGTTCCAAGAGAATGAAGTATGCGCCTTGAAAGGACAATTGGAGGGAGGAGTTGACTATGTAATTGGACTTCTTGTTCTGCTACAAGGAGCATAGCATCTTTAATTAAAGTCCTATTCAGTAGGAAAAAGTATGAGGCCATCTTCTTTGCTGCAGGGCCAACCACAATGTCTACCATGATGTTTATGATTAGATAAATTAATGAATTCATAAGGAATAAGTAATTCAGTAAGGAGTGCATTTAGAGGTAGGGCATAAGCACTATTTGCAGACCTTTTTATACTGGAGGTGCAGGGGATGTGTGTGCATCAGTCTAGTGGTGCCGGATATGGGAGAGATGTAGACCTGAAGAGTCATTCAGAGTGTAAAATGGGAAGTTGGGAATAATGTTCTATCCTTGAATATGAAATAAAATATATCAAGATTGAGGTTTAAAAAGTATGGAATCATACGGAATCATTTAAACCAGTCAGTAATCTCATTGGTTATTACCTAAAACAACACCCTCCCCCTCCTATACACACACTTACATACTGTATTTCTTCATCTTATCTTTTCCTGACCCGATATCATTAACTAACACTAGGACATACCCTTCATAAAACCACACTTGTACTGGTTTGTCTTTGCACACCAGACAGTGCAAGGCACGGAGCAGGTTCTCAATAAAACATTTTGAATTGATGACTGTTTTAATTGATTTCAGAACAATTTAGACCATAAAGTTTGAGTCATGAGTCTAGTCATCATTTGTATAAAAGAAGAGCTAAAATAAAAGTAGTATACCTCGGGGAAAGAGCTGGCCAGGATAAGAACAGAAAATTAAGATCACCCGTATTTCAAAAGAGAGGGCTTGAAGAGAAGAAGAATCATTCTTTCATTGCACTCAGAAAAGTACTTTGAGAACTGAGTTAGTAAAATAAAACAAAAACATTAGAAGAAAAGAATACCAAGAGGCAAGGTCGATTAAATTATTCAAAACTGGAATAAAAGTTTTTTTCTATAAAGATCTATTTATATAATATTTTATATCTGGTGTTTTGGAGGCCAATTAAGAGTGCAGTTTAAATGCATATTAGGATAGAACGTTTGAGTACATAAAATAAAGCATAAATGGATGACCAGGAATTGGAGAGAATGTATAGGTAACTGTTGAAGACATAAATTTCTTAAAAAATTTAGTAATTATAAAATATTAATATTTGTACAGTGTATCACTTACTTCAATACCCTGGATCAGGATTTTTTCCTTAAATTCAAGGTACCACAAATGGCATTTTGAAAATTAATATTTTTATGAATGCATAGGTTTTATTATTTTGCACACTATTTGAGTTTTGCTACATTTTTAATCTCTATGAGCAGGCAACTTAAATTGCTGCCTTGAATCACATCTCATGTGATGTTAAGGTTAAGAATGCATGTCATTTCATTTTGCTCAAGACAAAACATTGCAAGAAGCCAGATATAATTGCTCTTGTCAATATAAGAAAACTATACAACTGCCAGCCAGCCCTGCTTAATTTAAAGTGATCTTTGAAGGGCTTGTTTATGTACTGTTCATGTCCAGAAGCTATAGAAAATTTGTCAGCCTATCAGTGTCTTCTCAGCCAGGTCTGCTCTTAATTCTTTGTCACTATTGAAATGTGTTATGCAAATGAACATTATCTCTACTATGGGATAATTATGGGTAAAAAAGAGATATAAATAAATACAATTGTGAGTTAAATCTGAAATATTCATTAACCTTTGAAGTCTTCACCACGTCAAAGTAGCAGAATCCACAAATATTAAAATAACCAGCAGTTTAATTGGGAGTCCCTGCAAGGGTACACTTCAGGAACTTGAGGACATACACGTTATCTAATTTAATTCTGGGTTCTGTTTCACAATTGGGTGCAGTGTACTCTTCTTTTATAGATGAGGAAATGGTGGCTTGCCCATGGCTATGTAGGTATCAAGTGATAGGTTTGGGGATTCAGTTATAGGTCAGTATCAAGGCAAAATTACTGCTTTTTTTCCCTGATATCCAATCAGTTATTGACACGTGTAAACACGATCAACCTCAGTGTTTAACCTAAAGCTTATGTATTTATTTATTATGGGAGTAGCAAGTCTTTATACCATTTTATATTTGTGGGAAAAACAAATTGATTTATGTTACTTCGCTTGATATTAATTCTTTTTTTTTTTTTTCAACGTTTATTTATTTTTGGGACAGAGAGAGACAGAGCATGAACGGGGGAGGGGCAGAGAGAGAGGGAGACACAGAATCGGAAACAGGCTCCAGGCTCTGAGCCATCAGCCCAGAGGCCGACGCGGGGCTCCAACTGACGGACCGCGAGATCGTGACTTGGCTGAAGTCGGATGCTTAACCGACTGCGCCACCCAGGCGCCCCGATATTAATTCTTTAACAAAACTACAAAATTATTTCTCATCAATCTTGTTCTAGTCATTTTAACACAAGCTCTTCATTTTTGAATATTGACTTAGTCCTAGTTATTTTACCTGAACCTCTCCATTCTGGATTTTTTTTTTTTTTCATTTCATCCCTGAGTTGATGGATTTATTCAAGAAGGCTCTTGATAGCTAGCTTTTCTTAGGACTTGTAAGGTTGATAAAAGCATTTATACTTTTAAAGTCTTTGCACTATGACAATACTACATTCACATGTGAAATATTCAGACAGTTCAAGTAGATAAAAGATGAGTAATGAGTATTGTCCCCACCTAGATCTCCAAATATTCTTCAGGGATGTATGCAGATGAGAGACTTTTTTTTACATCTATTCTGTGAAATGTGTTTTGTTTTTATTGTGTAGTTAATTTTATCCTAAATTCCTATTTCATCTTCATATAGTAGTTATTATATTTTTGATGCCCATGCTATCAGTGAAAACTGGTTTAATCTAGGGGAAATAAATCTGGCTATTTTAAGTAACATGTGAATTTAATGAAAAAAAAAATGGATATATTATTGAGAAGGTTGTAAAATTGAAGATTGAAGGACAGGCTAAGAAATGACGGGGCCCATCATGATTTCTGATTTTGTCTAGTTGTTAGCACTGGAATGATTAAAAAACAAAAAAACTAATCCTTCTTAGTTTTTATTACTTTACATGAGATTCTAATTATAAGGAGAATAATTAGAATTAACTTTGAATGGAGTACCTGAACCCCAAACCTCTAGACAAAGGCAGAAGAAATGATCTAACAGTTTTTCCAGACTATATCCAGTAACCAAACACCAGTAACACCATGAAGGAAATCAGGATGCTTTTGCCAAAGGGAGATAGGATGAGCTAATAGTCCAGAACAAATACCTACCAGTAGGACTATTATAGCAATTATGGACTGATCTTCACTGACTCCTACATTTTGACTCATATTTTCCACCCCTTTGCCATTTGCACAGCATTTTGGAAGGCTACTGTCTTCTCATTTTAGCAATTCTGTTGCTTACTCTTGTTTTATTTCAAAAATCATAATTTATAACACTTTCTTAAATTGTTTGATATTTTTAAAGTTAAAAAAGTAACGTACAAATCTAGTCTTGTTTAAAATATTAAAGCATATGGTGTGTCTGGGTGGCTCAGTCGGTTAAGCATCTGACTCTTGGTCTCTGCTCAGGTCATGATACCAGGGTTGTAGGATTCAGCCCTCTATCAGCCTGCACTGAGCATGGAACATGCTTAAGAGTCTCTCTCTGTCCCTCTCCAACTTGAAAATGCACACATTCTCTCTCTCTCTCTCTCTCTCTCTCTCTCTCTCTCTCTCTCAAAATAAATAAATAAATTTAAAAAAATATTAAAGCATAAAATATAAGGCTAAAGATTCATTTGATTATTGCTCCCAGCATTAGTCCCATACTTTAAACTCTACCATCAGTTCTAGCTGGTATTTGTAGTTTATCGTGCCTTTAATATCTTTCTTTCTGTGTCCCCAGCAACTATGAAATAGCAGTTGGTAGAAGTATATGTTCTTAAGGTAATTGTATTGCGGTAAAATACACTAGGCGAATTGTCTCTTGCCATCAAATTGTGTTTGAGGAGACCTTACCAGCATATATAGATATAACATATTAGTATTTTTAAAACTTGTCTATCTCCTTCCTACTGTAGAGTGCTGAGAATATTTATCATCACCCCAAATCAATATATACAATATTTTTATGACCCTGGTGGTTCCCCATTTTATTCCTCCCAGTAAATATGCCCTTCATATAAGGATAGTTTTATTCTGACTTGTGATCATCATAGATCAGTTTTGTATTTTTGAACATTACACAAGTGGCATCATGCAATATGTAGTGTTTTGCACTTGCATCTCAGATGAAAATTTACTACTGAAAGAATCCATCTTTTTAAAATTTTTTTCATGTTTATGTTTGAGAGAGAGCGAGCGCGTGAGTGAGCATGAGTAGGGGAGGGGAAGAGAGAGAGAGGGAGACACAGAATCTGAATCAGGCTCCAGGCTCTGAGCTCTCAGCACGGAGCCCAACATGGGGGCTTGAAACCAAGAACTGAGATCATGACCTCAGCCGAAGTTGGTTGCTTAACTGACTGATCCACCCAGGCGCCCCACATCTTTTTTGTTTGTTTGTTTACTCATTTTTTGAGAAAGAGAGACTGAGCAAGTGTGAATAGGTGAAGGGCAGAGAGAGAGAGAGAGGACACAGAATCTGAAGCAGGGTCCATTCTCTCAGCTGTCAGCACAGAGCCTGAAGTAGGGCTTGAACTCAAAAACCGTGAGATGATGATCGAGCCAGTAGGACACTTAATTGACTGAGCCACCCTGGTGCCCCTATGTGATATACACCATTTTTTTAAGTTACTGTTTGCATCCTATAGTAAATGAATATATCACAATTTATCCATCCTATGATTGATATTTGGATTATATCCAATCTGAGAATAATCATCTCTGTGTCTTTTTGTGGACATATGTATGTATTGTTTTTTCTTATGTACCCAAGACTAAAATTGATAGGTCATAAGGCAGATGTATGTTTAGCTGTTGTGGATAATACCAAACAATTTTCAAGAAGTTTGTACTAATTTATAAATAAAGTAACAGTTGGCGCCACATTCACATTTTACACATTCTTGCCCATTTTGGTATTTATTTATTATTCTAATGGATATGTACTGGTATGTCAATAATTTTATATTTGTATTTCTCTGATGAGCAATATGCTTATTTATATTTTATTTAAATTCAAATTAATTAACATATAGTATTGTACTGGTTTCAGGAGTAGAACCCAGTGATCCATTACTTACAACACCCAGTGCTCACCCTAACAAGTGCCCTTCTTAATGCCCATCATGCATTTAGCCCATTCCCCCACCCACCTCCCCTCCAACAACACTCAGTTTGTTCTCTACAGTTAAGAGTCTGTTATGGTTTGTCTCTGTTTTTATCTTATTTTTATTTTTCCTTCTGTTCCCCTATGTTTATCTGTTTTGTTTCCTAAATTCCACATGAGTGATATCATATGATACCTATCTTTTCTGACTTATTTCGCTTAGCATAATACTCTAGTTCCATCGACAATGTTGCAAATGGCAACATTTTATTCTTTTTGATCACCAGGTAATATTCCTTTGTATATATATTTATACCACATATTTTTTATCCATTCATCAGTCGATGGACATTTGAGCTCTTTCCATAATTTGGCTATTGTTGATAGCATTACTGTAAACATTAGGGTGCATGTGCTCCTCCAAATCAGCATTTTTGTATCCTTTAGATGAATATCTTGTAGTACAATTACTAGGTCGCAGGGTTGTTCTATTTTGAAGTTTTTGAGAAACCTTCATACTATTTTCCAGAGTAGCCACACCAGTTTTGCATTCCCATCAACAGTGCAAAAGTGGTCCTCTTTCTCCCCATCCCTGCCAACTTCTGTTGTTTCCTGAATTGTTCATTTTAGTCGTTCTTACAGGTGTGAGGTGGTACCTCGTGGTTTTGATTTGTAATTCTCTGATGATAAGAGATGTTGAGCTATCTTTTTATATGTCTGTTAGCTATATGGATATCTTCTTTGCAAAAGAGTCTGTTGATGTCTTCTCCCCATTTCTTCTCTGGATTATTTGTTTTTTGGGTATTGAGTTTAATAAATTCTTTGTAGATTTAGGATGCTAGCCCTTTATTTGAAATGACATATACATGTCTTCTCCCATTACATTGGTTGCCTTTTAGTTTTGTTGATTCCTTCGCTATGCAGAAGATTTTTCTCTTAATGAAGTCCCCATAATTCCTTTTTGCTTTTGTTTCCCTTGACTGCGGAGACCTGTCTAGCAAGAAGTTGCTGTGGCCAAAGTCAAAGAGGTAGCTGCCTGTGTTCTTCTCTGGGATTCTGATGGTTTCAAGTCTCACATTTAGGTCTTTCATCCATTTTGAGTTTATTTTTGTTCATGGTGTAAGAAAGTGGTCCAGTTTCATTCTTCTGCATGTCGCTGTCCAGTTTCCCAACACCATTTGCTGAAGAGCTTTCTTTATTCCATTAGATAATCTTTCCTCTTTTGTTGAACATTAGTTGGCCATATGTTTGTGGCTCCATTTCTGGGTTCTCTACTCTGTTCCATTGATACATGTGTCTGTTTCTGTGCCAGTAGCATACCGTATCTTGATGATTACAGCTTTGTAACACAGCTTAAAGTCCAGAATTGTGATGCCTCCAGCTTTAGTTTTCTTTTTCCACATTACTTTGGCTATTCAGGGCCTTTTCTGGTTCCATATAAATTTTAGAATTGTGTGTTCTAGCTCCACGAACAATGCTATTGGTATGTTGATAGGGATTGTATTGAACGTTCATATTGCTTTGGGTAGCATAGACACTTTAAAAATATTTTTTCTTCCAATCCATGAGCATGGAATTTTTCCCCATTTCTTTGTCTTCCTCAATATCTTTAATAATTTTCTATAGTTTCCAGCATACATAACTTTCTCCTCTTTGGTTAGATTTATTCCTAGGTATCTTACGGGCTTTGGTGCAATTGTAAATGGGATTCATTCCTTGATTTCTGTTTCTGCTGCTTCATTATTGGTGTACAGAAATGCAACCAATTTCTGTACATTGATTTTATATCCTGTGACTTTGCTGAGTTTATGTACTTGTTCTAGCAGTTTTTTTGGTGATCTTTCAGTTTTCCAGTGTAGAGTATCATGTCATCTGTGAAGACTGAAAGTTTGACTTCTTCCTTGCCAATTTGGATGCCTGTTATTATTTGTGTTGTCTGCTGAGGCTAGGACTTCCAGCACTATGTTGAACAGTAGTGGTGAGAGTGCACACCCCTGTTGTGTTCTTGACCTTAGGAGGAAAGCTCTGTTTTTCCCAATTGAGGGTGATACTAGCTACATGTCTTTTGTATATGGCCTTTATGATGTTGAGGTGTGTTCCTTCTATCTTACTCTCTTGAGGTTTTTTTTTTCAAGAAAGGATGCTGTATTTTGTCAAATGCTTTCCTGCATCTATTGAGAGGATTATATTGTTTGTATCTTTTTTTTTTTTATTATTAATGGGATGTATCACGTTGAATGATTTGCAAATAGTGGACCAGTCCTGTATCCCAGGAATAAATATCACTTGATGAGGTGAATTATTTTAATGTACTGTTGGATTTGATTTGCTAGTATTTTGTTGAGAATTTTTGCATCCATGTTCATCAGGGATATTGGTCTATAATTCTCTCTTTTAGTAGAGTCTTTGTCTGCTTTTGGAATCAAGGTAATGCTGACTTCATAGAGTGAGTTTGGAATCTTTCCTTCCATTTCTATTTTTTTGGAGCAGTTTGAGAAGAATAGGTATTAACTCTTCTTTAAATGTCTGGTAGAATTCCCCTGGGAAGCCATCTGGCCCAGGACTCTTGTTTGTTGAGAGATTTTTGATAACTGATTCAATTTCTTTACTGATTATGGGTCTGTTCAAATTTTCTATTTTTTTCTGTTTCAGTTTTGGCAGTGCATAAGTTTCTAGGAATTTGTCCATTTCTTCCAGATTGCCCAGTTTGATGCATAATTTTTCATAGTATTCTCTTCTAATTGTTTATATATCTGTGATGTTGGTTGTGATCTCTCCTCTTTAATTCATGATTTTATCTATTTGACTCTTGGCTCTTTTTGATAAATTTGTCTAGGAGGTTATCAATTTTATTTATTCTTTCAAAGTAGCAGCATTATTTTCGTTGATCTGTTCTAATGTTTTTTTTTTTTTGTTCCTATATTGTTTATATCTGCTCTAGTCTTTATTATCTCCCTTCTTTTGCTAGCTTTGTTTTATTTGCTGCTCTTTTTCTAACTCCTTTAGTTATAAGGTTAAGATGTGTATTTAGGACCTTTCTTGCTTCTTGCATTCCAATACAGGCCTGAATTGCAATGTACTTTCCTCTTAGGACTGTCTTTGCTACATTCCAAACGGTTTAGACTGTCATGTTTTTATTTTCATTTGCTTCCATGTATTTCTTTATTTTTTTAATTTCATGGTTAACTCACTCATTGTTAGTAGGATGTTCTTTAACCTCCATGTATTTGAGAGCTTTCCAAATTTTCTCTTGTGGTTGATTTCAAGTTTCATACTTTGTGATCTGAATTGTGCATGGTCTTATCTCCGTGTTTTTGTGCCTGTTGAAGGCTGATTTGTGACCCAGTATGTGATCTGTTCTGGAGAATGTTCCATGTGCACTCCAGAAGAATGTGTGTTCCGCTACTTTGGATGAAATGTTCTGTATATATCTGTATATATCTGTTAAGTCCATCTGATCCAGTGTGTCTTTCAAACCCATTGTTTCCTTGTTGATTTTATCCTTAGGACATATGTCCATTGTTATAAGTGGGGTATTAAATTGCCCTACTATTATGGTATTATTAATAAGTTTCTTTATGTTTATGGTTAATTGATATATTTGGGTGCTCTCAAGTTGAAGGTATAAATATTTATAATTGTTATATCTTCTTGATGGATAGACCCCTTAATTATGATATAATGCCCTTCTTCATCTCTTTAAAAAGTCTTTGTTTTAAAATCTAGTTTCTCTGATATAAGAATGGCTATTCTGGCTTTCTTTGGACATCCATAAGCATGATAGATGCTTCTCCATCCCCTCACTTTCAATCTGCATGTGTCTTTAGGTCTAAAATGAGTCTCTTGGGGTGCCTGGGTGGCTCTGTTGGTTAAGTGTATGACTTTGGCTCAGGTCATGATCTCATGGTTCATGGGTTCGAGCCCTGCGTCGGGCTCTGTGCAGACAGCTCAGAGCCTGGAGCCTGCTTCGGATTCTGTGTCTCCCTCTCTCTCTGCCCCTCCCCTGCTCACACTGTCTCTCTCTGTCTCTCAAAAATAAATAAGTGTAAAAACAAATTTTAAATGAGTCTTTTGTAGGCAGCATAGAGATGCATTTTTTTAAATCCATTCTGATACCTTGTATGTTTTGATTTGGGCATTTAGTCCATTTACATTCAGATAGATTATTGAAAGATTAGAATTTAGTGCCATTGTGTTATCTGTAGATTTGATGATTCTGGTGATGTTCTCTGGTCCTTTGTAGTCTTTGTTGCTTTTTGTTGTTGTTGTTTTTGTGTGTTTTTGTTTGTTTGTTTGTTTTTCCTTCTACTCAGTCCCCCTTAAAGTTTCTCACAGGGCTGGTTTAATGATCACAAACTCCTTTCTTTTTCTTGGTCAGGGAAACTCTTTATCTTTTCTTCTATTCTGAATGACAACCTTGCTGGATAAAGAATTTCTTATATTCAGCACATTGAATATTTCCTGCCACTCCCTTCTGCCTGTCAAGTTTCAGTGGACAGGTCTGCTAGTAATGTTATGTGTTTACCCTTATAGGTTAAGGACATTTTGTCCTGAACTCCTTTCAGAATTCTCTGTATCTTTGTTCTTTGCAAGTTTCACTATGATATGTCATGGTGTTAAACTGTTCTTGTTGATTTTAAGGGAGTTCTCTGTGCCTTTTGAATTTGAATGCCTGTTTCCTTCCACAGATGAGGGGAGTTCTCAGCTATAATTTGTTCAAATAAACCTTCTGCCCCTTTTCCTCATTCTTCTTCTTCTGGGAGTCCCATGATACAGATATTGCTTCATTGTAAGGAATCATTAAGTTCTCTAATAGTGTCCTTTCCCTTTTCTTTTCAACTTCATTATTTTCCATAATTTTATCTTCTATATCACCTATTCTCTTCTCGGCTTCTTTAATCGTCATTATGACTCTATCCAGTCAGTTTTACATCTCACTTGCAGCAATTTTTACTTCAGCCTGACTAGTTTTTAGGTCTTTGATCTTGGCAGCAAGGGTTTCTTCTGCATATTCTATGCTTTTTTCAAGCCCGGCTAGTATTCTTAGGACTGTTATTCTAAATACTTGTTCAGACATCTTGCTTATATCTGCTTTGAGCAAGTCCCTGGCTGTGATTTCGTCTTGACTTTTGTTTTGGGGAGTATTCTTCTGTCTTACTATTTTGGCCAAGTTTCTGTCTTTTGCATATTTTAATAGCTTGTTAGGTTTCCTGTACCTGAGAGTACTGCTAAATTAAAAAGGGGTCATACACTGTCTAGGGCTTAGCACTTCAGGAGTGTTTCTGGTGTATGTTGTGTGCACTCTGTTCTTGTGTTTTGGCTGCTCTTTCCTGCTGGTCAGTCCTCTGCAGAGCTCCTCCTTGCTTGCAGTGGGGAGTGTTTACACCTTTAGCTAGGTGTGCTTTGATTTGTTTCTTGATGTTAGCCTGTAAAAATGGTGGGGAGGGGGGAATGCCTGACCCCCAAAAAATAGAAAAGGAAAGGGAACAACAAAAACAAAACACAAACGGAGGAAGGGAAAAATAAAAGAAAAACAAAACAGAGAAAGAAAAGAATAAAAAAAAAAAACCTGATGCAGAAAAAGAGAAGAGGAAATGAAAACAAGAAACTAGGAGTCTGATACCAAAAGAAAAAAAAGAAGGAAGAAAAATAGTAAATAATAATAATAATAATAATAATAATAATAAATAAGCCTCGTCCTCTTTCCCCCATAACCGCAGGTATTGTTTGAAGCACTCGATTTTCAGTACTCTTTGTGCATGGTGGATGTTGACTCTGCTGGCCTTCTGGAGGAGCATTGGCTCACAGGTGGTCTGGCCCCAGTGAATAAGCAGTTGCCAGGCATGGGAGGCAGGGTTGGGTGTAGGCATGTCCTGCCTCCACTGGGGGCTGCTATGTTGCTGTCCAAAGTCCTGCCATGTTGATGTTGGGGGGGGGGTTGGGGTGTAAATAGCGCCACCTCAATCTCTTGTCCCCAGACAGGGGATCTCACACCTGCATTGTTCAGACAGCCTTCACAGAGTAGTATGTGCGTTCAGTAGTAAGTTCCCCCATTGTCACCACTCTCTTGCATTTTTTCTTTGGCGTGCAGCTGGGATACAAAACCTGAACTAACTCTCTCTCATATATGTATATATATATGTGTATATATATACATATATATGCATATATATGCATATATATGTATATATACATATGTATATGTATATGCATATATGCTTATGCATATACATATGTATATATGTTTTTTTATTTAGAGCTTCTTTATTTCAGTGATTTTTTAAAGCAAAAACTTAACGTTTATATATTTTTGAGAGACAGAGACAGAGGGCAAGTGGGGGAGGAGCAGAGAGAGGGAGACAGAGTCCAAAGCAGGCTCTAGGCTCTGAGCTGTCAAAACAGAGCCCAATGTGGGGCTTGAACTCATGAAGTGTGAGATGATGACCTGAGCCGAAGTTGGATACTCAGCCGACTGAGCCACCCAGGCACCCCTCTTTCAGTGATGTTTCATGGTTTTTAGTGCCCAGGTCTTTTGCCAGATGTTTTTCTTTTTTTTTTTTTTTCTCATTCTTCTTTTTTTAATAATTTATTTGTCAAATTGGCTAGTAGTGTGTAAAGTATGCTTTTGGTTTTTGGGTAGATTCCCGTGGTTCATTGCTTACATAAAACACCCAGTGCTCATCCCAACAAGTGTCCTCCTCTATGCCCATCACCCATTTTCCTCTCTTACCACCCACCCCCCAACCACCATTAACCCTCAGTTTGTTCTCTCTATTTAAGAGTCTCTTATGGTTTGCCTCCCTCCCTCTCTGTTTGTAACTATTTTTTCCCCTTCCCTTCCCCCATCATCTTCTGAAAAGGAAATAATCAACAAAACTAAAAGGCAACCGATGGAACAGGAAAAGATATTTGCAAATGACATATCAGGTAAAGCGGTAGTATCCAAAATCTATGTGGAATTTACCAAACTCAACACCCAAAATACAAATGATCCAGTGAAGAAATGGGAAGAAGACATGAATAGACCCTTTTTCAAAACCTGAACTCTTAAAGGACCCAGCACCACACAGATCCACTCCCCTCCTTCAGAGTAGAGCCTCTGCAGGTTGTGTCTGAAGCCTTCTGTCCTAGAAAAACAGTGTATGGAATCTGTCGTGTAGCACTGCTAAAAGCAGCAAAGGTTATATTCCTTACGTGTACCTCTGTCCCCTACTGATGAAAGGCCTTTGGCTGGTGCCCATAGGGTCTTTTGTCCTTGGGGAGGCAACATGTCCTATTCCAAAGGCATTCCAGGAAAGGGAATGTTCTCTCCCAGTGTGCCCGGAGATCTCTACAATACACTATACACTCAGGGGCCAGCTCCCTCTTCCTCAGGGGTGCATGTCACAGCTCACTCTGGAGAAAGTCATGCACTTCCAAAACCTCAGAGTTCGAACTCCAAATGCTGTTTGCAACAAAACAACCCCCCCCACCAAAAAAAAAAAAAAATAATAACAAAAAAAACCCTTGTGACACTCAGTACTTCTTGCTCCTCATTCTGTAGTCCAAAGGGGTTTTCCTCTTGTATGAATTCGATGCTGCGCTTTCTCAACCCCCTCTCTTTCCTTCCCTTTTGTTTCTTCATTGAAATGGTTCCCTCCTCCTCCACCGCACCACCATTTATCTCTCCCCCAGTTCACTTCCATGCACCTCACATCTGCCATGCTGTCTCCTTCCAGCTGTGGAGATCATTCCACCAGTCTGCAGATCAATTTCCTGGGTGTTCCAACTGATCTGACCTCAGTATAGCTGTGTTTGAGGGACAAGGAAAACTCAGGGTCTCCCTACTTCTCTGCCATATGAATTCTTTCTTGCAATGATGTTTATTTAATTACTTTTTTAAAAGTTTTTTTTAATTTAAATTGCTGTTAGTTAACATACAGTGTAATATTAATTTCAGGTGTACAATATAGCCATGCAACACTTGGATACAACAGCCGGTGCTCAGCACAGCAAGTGCCCTCCTTAATCCCCATCACCTCTTTTATCCATCCCCCCACCTACCTCACCTCTGGTAACCATCAGTTTGTTCTCTATAGTTAAGAGCCTGTTTCTTGTTTCGCTGCCCTCTCTCCTTCCCCCACCCCTCTGCTTTTTTTGTTTTGTTCCTTATTTTCTACGTGTGACTGAAATCATATGATATTTGTCTTTCTCTGACTGACTTATTTTGCTTAGCATAATACCCTCTAACTCTATCCATGTTGCAAATGACAAAATTTCATTCATCTTTATGGCTGATCCTCCATTATATACCTGTACCACATCTTCTTTAACACTTCATCAACCGATGGACATATATAATGTTTCCATAATTTGACAATTGTGAATAATCCTGCTATAAACATTGGGGTACATGTATCCATTTGAAATAGTATTTTTGTACTATTTGGGTAAATACCTAGTAGTGCACTTGCTGGATCCTGGGGTATTTCTATTTGTAACTTTTTGAGGAATCTGCATACTGTTTTCCACAGTGGCTGCACCAGTTTGCATTTCTATCGGTAGAACAAGAGGGTTATCCTTTCTCCACATCCTTGCCAATACCTGTTGTTTATGGTGCTGTTGATTTTAGTCCCTCTGACAGGTGTGAGGTGATGTCTCCTTGTAGTTTTGATTGGTATTTCTCTTATCATCAGTGGTGATCAGCACCTTTTCATATGTATGTCGGCCATGTGGATATCTTCTTTGGAAAAAAAAATCTATTTATGTAATCTGCCCTTTTTTAATTGGGTTATTTGTTTTTGGGGTATGGAGTTTTATAAACACTTAATATATTTTGGATCCTAACCCTTTTCAGATAGGTCATTTAAAAAAACCTTTTCCCATTCTGTAGGTTGCATTTTAGTTTTGTTGATTGTTTCCTTCACTGTGCGTAGGCTTTTTATTTTGATGTAGTCCCAATAGTTTATTTTTGTTTTTGTTTCCCTTGCATCCAAAGACACATCTAGAAAGAAGCTTCTATGGCCAATGTGAAGGAGGTTACTTCCTGGGTTTTCCTGTAGGATTTTTATGATTTCAAGTCTCACACTTAGATCTTTAACCCATTTTGAGTTTATTTTTGTGTATGGTGAAAGAAAGTGGTCCAATTTCATTCTTAGGCATGTTGTCCTGTTTTCTCAGCATTATTTGATGAAGAGACTGCTATTTTCCCCCATTATATATTCTTTCTTTGTTTAAGAATACAGTTGTGGGTCCATTTCTGGGTTTTCTAGTCTATTAATCAATGTGTCTTTTTTTGTATGTGCCAGTACCATACTGATCAGATCACTACTGCTTTGTAATATAACTTGAAGTCCAGAATCGTGATGCCTCCAGTTTTCTGTTCTTTTTGAAGATTTCTTTGGCTTCTCAGGTTCTTTTGTGTTTCTATAGAAAGTTTAGAATTGTGTTCCAGCTCTGTGAAAAATGCTGTTGGGATTTTGATAGGGATTTCATTAAATGTATAGATTGCTTTGTGTAGTAAAGACATTTTAACAATATTTATTCTTCCACTCCATGATCATGGAATATTTTTCCATTTCTTTGTGTCCCCTTCGATTTCTTTCATCAGGGTTTTATGGTTTTCAGAATACAGGTCTTTCACCTCATTGATTAGGTTTATTCCTAAGTATCATAGGGTTTTGGTGCAATTATAAATGAGATCGATTCCTTAGTTTCTCTTTCTGCTGCTTCATTATTTGCGTAGAGAAATGCCACAGATTTCTGTTTGTTGGTTTTATATCCTATGACGTTACTGAATTCATGTATCAGTTTGAACAGTTTTTTGATAGACTCTTTCATGTTTTCTATATAGAGTATCCTGTCATTTGCAAGTAGTAAAATTTTTACTTGTTCCTTGCTGATTTACAGGCCTTATCCATGATCAAGTGTGATTTATTCCTGGGTTGAAAGGGTGGTTCAACATTTGCAAATCAATCAACATGATACACAACATTAATAAAAGAAAGGATAAGAAATGTATGACAATTTTAATAGATGTTGAAAAAGAATTTGACATAGTACAACATCCACTCATAATACCAACCGTCAACAAAGTAGGTTTAGAGAAAACTTACTTCCACATAATAAAGGTCATATATGAAAAATCAACAGCTCATATCATCCTCAATGGGAATAAACTGAGAGCTCTTTCTCCAGGGTCATGAACAAGACAGGGATGTCCACTCTCAACACTTTTATTTACCGTAGTACTAGAAATCCTAGCCACAGCAATCAGGCACCATAATGGGCAATGATATTAAACATTTTTCCCCCATTGGTTCATGGAAGTTTGTTTATCCTCTCAGTTCCTAGTCAAGTATTTTCCATGATTTTAAAAAGAATTACATTTTTTCTCTCATTGATTTATCGAATATTCTAAATATGGCTATGTAATAAGAAAACTGTACTATGAACACCTCTCCTTGTCCATGGTTTAACTTCCTTTTCTTAATGTCAGCTGTCAATGAACAAAAGTTTTTACTTTTAATTGGGTCCAAAACATTAGATATTTTTTTTATGCTTAAAACTTCTTAGAAACATTTTAGTGACCTAGATTTCATGAATATACTTTATATTTTTCTAGAAGCATTATTTTTTCCACAAAAATATGTAATACATTTTCTCTTATATATGCATTTGCAATATATTGGTAAACCTGGTTCATATTTTTCCTTGATTGACTATTTAATTTTGCAGTGGTGTCTTTGTTGTAAATCATATTATTGGACATAAGCATGAGCTTGTCTCACAATTTTACATTGTATTCTTGTATATGTCTCTGTATTTGAACTAGTAACATACTGTGTTTATTACTGAAAATTTTAAGTAAGTTTGACGTATTTAGTATAAGTTTACATCATTCATTTAAGATTGCTTAGCTATTCTAGATCATCACATTTCTACACAAATTTTATAATCTTATTGACAATTGCCAGAAAACATGTCTGTTAGGGTTTTGATTAGGATGGCACTACAGCTATATTTCATTTGGGGGGAAATGAACTAGTTGGAAATAATGAATCTGAAAGGCTGTCAACACAATTTCTTCATTAATATTTACTTTCTCTTACTGGTATTTTCTAATTTTAACTGAGATAATCTTGCACATATATCAGGATATTTATGAATAAGTATATTGAATTGTTTGATGCTATCATAAAAGATGTTTTTCAAATTTATACTCCAAATATTTGTTTCTGGTATATAAGGAGACATTTAAAAAATGCATACTGATCTGCCCAGAATCTTACTGAGTTCAATTATTACTCTAAAGTTATTTTTAAAAGATTATTTTGGGGATGCCTGGGTGGCTCAGTCATTTAGGTGTCCAACTCTTGATTTTGGTTTTGGTCATGATCTCATGGTTGGTGGGATTGAGCCCTGTGTCAGGCTCTGTGTCAGGTTCAGAGCCTGCATGGGATTCTCACTCTGCTTTTCTCTGCCTCTCTCTGTCACTATCTATTTATCTGTCTCTGCCTCTCAAAATAAATACATAAATTAAAAAAAAAAGATGATTTTGGATTTGCTAACTATACAATCATGTCCTGTTTAGATTGAGATTTCTTTCTTTCTAACTCTTGTACATTATTATGAGTCATTTTAAATTTACTTTGCATCAAAAATGCCCTTTTCTTCTCTCAATATTTGCTCAAAGTTCTGTTTTGCCCATTTTAATACAGTGGCACAGCCTATTGGCAGGCTAGCATTGTATGGCAATCTTTTCTATCCACTTTGAATCAATCCATGTCCTTATTTAGAATATGTTTTTGTACACAGCATATATTTGTTAGTTATATGAATTCAGTCTGTTTATACTCTTTGTGTATTTAATGCTTTTGCATTCAAGGTAATTACTGATACCTTTGCTGGAGTTCCTCTGATCATTATCTTGCACCTTCTCTATCATTTATCTAATAACAAGTGGTTGTACATTCATATTTATGAAAGTGCTGTAAGGACTTTGTATATTTGCCTGGAGCATTTTCTCTAGAGGGGATGGCAAGAGAGCTAAGCATGAGTCCAAGGACTGCAAAATACCTAAACGCAAATGGCTTTACACTGACACACCACGTCTCTATTACTTGTCCCGGTTGAACTACTGTGTGTTCAATTTTGAAGTGTAGAACTTGTCATTTTTTTCCCTCTTTTGTTCTGGTGATAAACATCTGTATGTAGACCATTTTCTCTACGGGAGTGGTAGAAAAGGGAGAGAATATCAGCTGTTTTTTATATATAGACTTTCAGTGCTTACACTAATCTCTGCCACATTCCTACTCTTGCTCTCTCTGATAACCTAAGTACTCCAATCTAAGGTTCTCTTAGGTAGGAGACTTGAATGCAAATTCATCAAGATATGTGGCCTTTCCCAGCCTTACTCATTTGTCAAACTTTTGATTGATGAATGTGTACTTTTTGATTTGCATGTTTTATTTAAATATTTTTTTTTTATATCTTTGGCTGTCAAATATCCCTACACCAAATATTTATTGAGAACCTTCAATGAACCAGACACTGAAGACATTGAGCATAAAATAATACACAACTTCTGATACTGAGCTTACATTATAACAGATGGGTAGATGACAAATTAGTAAACAAGGAAATAACACAAATTTAAATAATTATATATATGAAAATATGGGGAAGTATGGTGAGTACTGTGAAGAAAAGTAAAGCTTGTTGAGTGTATAGACTAAAAGTAGGTACATTTCTGATGTGGTCATCAGAGATTTCTTTGGCAAATTAACTTTTGAACAGAAACTATAATGAAATAGCGCTGCAAGAAACCTTAAATTCATAATAATTTAGCTATTGTATCGCTCCATAAGTTACCCTTCATTAAAGACCAAGGGCAGTGGAGAAACGTCATGAATTCGTGAAAGAGGTCTGTCCCAGAAAATCATAATCCTTTTTAATCACATCATGGAATAGGTCTATTATACCTACTCTAATATTCAAAGTTATACTTTTTCAATATTCAGGCCAAATGATTTAGGTAATTTTAGTCATGCTTAAGAAGAAAAATGTATAATATAACTTAGTATATTTACCCTTAGTTTCCATATTGTCTGACAATTTTTTTAAATTAGTAATATTACTAGAATAATTTGCTTTCTTTAGGACTTTTTGATGATTGTTTCCATAGAGAGTTTAGATATTCTTACTCTACCTCAACATATTTTAATTTGAAGGTATTAAAAGACATATTACTTGATTCATTAATAAAATGACATGAAGCAAATAATATATATGATAAATAGTGAATATTATATAAAAGTGGCCAATGTGTGTATATTGTTTTAGAAATTGATAGTTTGTAGTATGGTTGCTACATAAAAGGATTTTATGATGGCCCAACTCCATCTGACAGCGGTTTGATGTACTGTTTCTTAAATCATTATGCTCTCTCAGAAAGCAGTAATTTAAAAATGTTTCCTTACTTCACCCATTCAGCAGAATTCGATGCCATTGCATATTTCATAGGCTGTCTCAGAGGCCATTTCAGTCTTGAGTAGTTTTTGCTTTCTTTTCTACTTTGTGTTTCCAAATCTTTGGAGATAATCTTTTCAGTCCTTAACAAGTGTCCTATCATGTCAAATTTTAAAACTCACCATGGGCTAATAAAATATTAATAACATACATGTTTTGTAATTATGTAAAACTCATTTGGAATATTCTATCAGTTGCAGACTTCTGATATATTAGGCTGACTTCTTTGAAAAAAAAAAAACAAAACCAAAAGGCCGTGTATCGGTAGATGTATATAATAGACTACATTTGTTTTTGTTTTCCAAAAATAAAATAATGAATGTAAGTTAGTTTTAATTCTATCCCTTCCAGGTCTAGAAGTAGTTAGTTGGAATAAACAATGAAAATAATTTTGGCAATAACTATTTCTTCAGAGTGCTAATTATCATCATTAATTTGCCTTTCTCTGAGATTCCTCCTATTGTAATAAAAGTGTTTCAGAAACTAGGGGTTTTATAAGTGAATGACTTGATATTTAAACAGTAATCCATATAGTATGACATGAAGATCTTTCACCAAAATTAAAACAGAAAGAAAGCATTAATTCAGTTACTTTGAAGGTTAGTAGAGAAAGAACCCAACATATTTTATAAGAGTAACAAGGCAAATTTTGTGGGTTTAAACTATAATGTGAAGAAATGGCAATTCATTTCCACAGAGGTGATGGGGGTCTTTTAAGAGCTATTATAGATTTCTATATGGATGATAGGTATTACAGAGCAAAACATAATTCTGTGCTTGATTTATAATGAATCTAATCCCAGCCTCTGAGCCTGAGATCTCAGGAGATTTAACAAATAGCAAATGCAGGGAAGACATGACAATGAGAAAAAATGTAAGGGGATAACTCATAACTTTTGAAATCTACACTCTAGAAAAAAATATGTGCATCATTTAAAATCCTCAAAATGGAAAGCTAGTAGATGCTGATACACATAAGAAAACTTGTTGAGACAAAGTTTATAGACTATAAAAGTATAAAAACAAACTTGAGTAAGTGCATTTAGTCATACTACTAGTTGCTCTAAAACTAGTCGTGAAAGCCGTTGAACAAAACTCAGGAAAGGCAAAAATTGCATAGATGTTTTAATTGCTATTTCCTCATTTTAGATTACTTTCATATGAGATGATCTTAATAAGCAGCAATGGCATTGAAAAGAATAAGTGAGAATTCAAAAATTTTATCCTGGGTATTTAATAACATGTTCAATAAGTTAGATGCACAGGGTCTACCCAGAATTAAACTGAACTAAAATGATGTTTCTAAGATTTAAGTTCATAGCAATTTTTAAATATGTAAATGAATAGGATAGGTATAGGACAGTAATGATTAATTTCAATATTAAAGGTAATGAATCTGGAGAATTCGAAATTATGGATATGTATAGTTGAGAGAGATTATGCGAGCATTTGGAAAAATGGAAACAAGTAACACATTTATAGACATTATTGTATGTACTCCAGAATATATTTCGCGTATACATTTTTTACTTTCGTATGAAGCCATTACTGTGATAGGCATACAGTGGGGTTTTTTTGTTTGTTTGTTTGTTTCTTTTTGTTTGTTTTCCGGTTAAAATCGCACCCCTTGTTTTGGCCAGTTGCTGTTTTTCACTCAAGTTATTGATCACCAGTATGGATGCATGACCTAGTAAGTAGAAATGGGCATATGCCCAACACTGAGGAATTTTGATTGACGAAGGCAGGAGATGGTCCTGTATTGGATTTGCCCACGTTCTAGATTTACCCCTGAAAAGTGCTCCCCATTGTGTGCTCTTCAAAATGAAGAAAGCACATGTGCAGTGCAAGGAAATAAATACAAAAAAAAATAGAGAATCTGAGATGGGTTGCGAGGGGAAAGAACTAACTTCTCAATTTTCTCATTTTGAAAACCACTCCTACTTGCTCCATTTATTACAACCAATAATTCTCTTTTGGTTTAAATTATTTTAAAGTGAGATTCTGTCATTTGTTAAAGAATGAGTACAAACAGTGACTTAAACAGCCTACTCGCATGCCAGGCAGGGCTGCTACTTTGCTTGTTAACTCTTGCCTTTGCAGTGTTTTCTGGCACTATATATATATATTTTTTTCAGTTTCATGTACACTATAAAGATGCATAATGGTTGCACTTTCAATGGGAGGAGCCAAATATTCAACAGTTAAAAGATGACCCCTACAAGCAGTCTGTATTATAAGATACAGTGTTGTTATCTTCCTAGCATTGATGTCGGTAACCCTGATATCTTTTTTTATTAAAAAAATTTTTTTTGACATATGTTCATTTTTGAGAGAGAGTGTGAGGAGGGGATGGGGGGGGGGGAGCAGAGAGAGAGGGAGACACAGAATCGGAAGCAGGTTCCAGGCTCTGAGCTGTCAGCACAGCTGACATCCTGGCCTGAGTTGAACTCGGTCGGGTCGCTCAACCTACTGAGCCACCCAGGCGCCCCAGTAACCTTGATATCTTGAGACAGACCATCCTCAGAGCTCAGATGACATTTCTGGCACCATATCTTGTGAACGTTTTCCTATTCTCAGACTCTGAGGAGCTTAAAATACAGGTTGTAGTGTTAATTTGCAAATGTATGAATCAACAACTTGTTTTGGATCAGAACTATGAACTGTTTTTATACATGGGTATTCATAAAAATTGTCATCTGTTGAGTATCAAAGAGTTTCTATTGTATATTCAAATACATTACAGATAGTCCTTGAGAACCTGCTGTATTTCAAGTACTGTCCAAAGCACTGGAGATAGGAACATTATTTAGATATAATAACTATCTTCAAACTCTTAGATGAGGGAGGGGAAAGAAAGGCACAGAGATAATGATTACATAATGCCACAATTTTCCCAATAAAAATACACATTTACTGCAATAAATGTGAGACAGAGAGACAGAAGAAAGAAAGAGAAAAACAAAGACCACTTCAATGAATTTTTGCACACACCTAGCAGGCTACTTGGGTTCAGTGGCTAAAGGAATGGCAAATAGGGCACGGTCTCCTTTGATCTACCAGGGTTGGTGCACATGCCCCATCTTTTTAGGTCAATCCATAATTATTCACACTTTGAATTGAAAGATCATGGTCTATAGATTCACAAGCACATGGATTTGAATGTCAGCTTAACCAATGATTCTTAAAGTTACTTGACTTTTCTAAGACTCAGTTTTCTCATCTCTACTATGGGCAGAGGTAGTGTTTACTATGAAGCTATAGAAGGTTATGCCTGTTATTTGCTGTATATAGAATGAAATCTTGCCTGTATACAGAAGGAAAAACATACAGAATAAATTGTATGAACTTTAGGTCCTATAAAACCTAGATCTTCAGGTCTATAATATAATCCTTAAGTATATTAATTGATATTGTATTTTATATATGTAATACAATAAATATAAGTGAATAAATATTTACTCTGAGGCTTAAATGGAAACCATGAAATGATTCTAGTGCAGGACTTGATAAACCGTAAATATAGTTAATAACATATTCTCATCTCCATTTTAAGGTAGACTTGTTCCTCAGTGGTTATAAGTATCTATCAATAGATACTATAACATAAGATAACTGTTTTGTGAAGCTATATAGACAAGTTAAAATAACTAATCTTAATTTTTAAGACTTCGCTTCACAGAGAGATAATTTGACCCTATCCTTTTCTGACCTTGTGTGAAACATGCTTCCTAACAAACATTTCTCTTGTTGCTCAGGACCTCTGAAAACACTCTTAATCCCAACTCTCTCACTCACTATTCCCCTCATGTCAGTTATAAATTGTCCCAGACACATCTTTCCTTGTGTTTATGTAGTATTCTGCTGGTCTTAGAATATATTACACTTAAACTGTTGTGTGACATAACAAATAATGCTCATAAAATTTCAGGTGGTTTGCAATTTTATGCATCTGGTACACATGCTTCAAAAACACAAAAGAACATGCTCAGCAAATCTTGTGCTTGAAAACTAGAATTATGACGGCATTTCTTACATGCATTGCTGAATAGAAAAGTGAATTCTGCCATCCTTATAAAGTATCTTTAATATTAAATCAAACACTGTGTGTTTTCCTTATATTTTGTATTTCCATATTTCAGATCTCTACAATATCCAAGTGTGAAATTGGGACAACTTCTCTGCTTTTTAATTTTTTTAATGTTTTATTTTGTTTTTGAGAGAGAGAAAGTGAGCGTGAGCAGGGGAGGGGCAGAGAGAGAGACACACAGAATCCAAAACAGGCTCCAGGCTCCGAGCTTTCAGCACAGAGCCCGACGCGGGGCTTGAACTCACGGACCATGAGATCATGACCTGAGCCGAAGTTGGACGCTCAACTGACTGAGCCACCAGGGCACCCCACTTGTTTGCTTTCTTACATCTATACCCTGAAAGGAACAGCTCCGTGTAACTAAATCTTGAATGCTAGAATCTGCATTGTCTATCTTACAGATTCTGTTATTTTTCCAACATTGCTTTTTTAATTACTTGGTTTCTCCCACATTCTACCAACCAACAAAAATGCTGATTCTAATTTAGAGAGAATCAGAAAATATTATAATTAAATATACTGGAAATTTATCGAAAGCAAATATGAGCAAAACTACCACTTATCATTCAGATGACAGGACATTTGCATATATCAAATTCAAAGACATATTAGTACTAGTTTGCTGATACTGATTTTGATTTCTGGCACTTCACAGATTTGAGGTTACACCTGGAAAAGGGTGTTCCTTAAGAAACCAAATGCAAACACTGAGTCAGACACAATGGTTAAGTAGAACCATTGGTTGCTCCTTTGGAGAGATGATGAGAATGTTCTTAGTGGGGAAATGGATACTGGTGACGAGGAAATCATCCTGTCTGAACTAGCGAGGTATTCATCAAAGCTCTTTCTCTCTTATATTCCTGGCATGTAGACTCTATTTTCTAGCCTCCTACACAGATAGTTATGGTCATATTATGGGGTTCTTGCCAGTGGAAAAGAATGGAAGTACCGTGTACCACCCTGGATCTTACCTTTGAAAAGCTTCCAAGTGTGTTTCGCCAGCTTCCTCCCTTTCTGCTAGCTGGATGGTTGGTGACCAAAAAAAGCCAGGAAGTTGTGCCATGTTTCAGATGGCACAGACTCCATCAGCCTGAGACCCCAAACGCCTACAGAGCATTATCCTCTTCCTGCCCCTCACCCTCACCAAAAAAGCTCTGTGGACTATTTATATGATTTAGCAATAAAAAAACACTTGTTGACAGCTACTGAGTTTGGTGGTTGTTAGAGCAGCCAGACTTAGGCTTATGGACACATGGTTTTGCTTGCTTCATTATGCAAATATTTTTCATGTTAGGGCCTCAGAACTGCATAGCACAAAGTAAAAATTCCAACACTATTATTTACTTCCTGTTATGTGTTTAAGAATTAGCAACTCTTATGTTGTCAATTATGAGTATGGCCGTATGCTATGTTGGTGAAAAATCAGTCTCTGGAATAAGACCGATCTGGACTTAAATCCCAGCTTACATGATTGTTGAATAATTGCTGCAATGATCCTTACTATGAGAGTTTCTCTAAACCCCTAAAAGGCTGTTCTGAGGGCTAGACTGTGACTTATCTGAAGCATAAGTCAAATACAAGTGCTAAAAAATATTAACCATTCCAACTGTCAGTTTTTGCACAACAGTTAATTTGCTAGGGAGCAGGGATATAGTTAAGTGGGCAGACCCAACATGCCTATTAAAATAGAATGCCATATAATGAAATACATAAGGGGGGATGCACAAATGGCATGGGGACTCTGAAAATACGATCATTAATGAACCCACACTAAGAGTCAGAGAACATTTCACATAAAAGATTATGATAGAGATGGCTTGTGTGATGTGTATGACCATAACAGGCATTAGAGAGAACAAGTACTTCCTGTATAGTTTTTGTAAGAATTTTTTATAAATAGTATCTCATTCGTTTTTATAATATCCTGCTACTTTAAGACATAAAGAGAACTGAGACAATTCAATATAATGAAGCACACCTGTGCATATTAAAAATTTCCATCTGAAGGTAAAAGTTCATTCTAAGTCAAATCAAAGCATTCCTATTATATACAGTTCTTGGGGCTTGCAGCCTGCTAAGGGAAGCATCCCAGGGGCAAATTGCCCTCCCAGTGATTAGAAAATGAAATGCAACTTTTAATCTTTGATTTTCCCACACCACTGCTCATGTTAATGTTCTGTTTAGGCATTCCTGCTGAGCCGTATCAGTGCACAAACACCCTGAAAAATCCCAGGTTGACAATTAATCATTGGGAAAGAGTCAGCTTAAGTAGAAAAAAAGGGACAGCTTTAGTAGTAGGAGATTAAAGAGTGCCATAATCAACCAGATTTTTCTTAAATTGATTTCTTAATGTAGCATGACCTGACTTAGTCTTTTAAAAAGTAATCAAACAACCACTTAGGCCGATATGTTCATGCCATTCTGATATTTAGATTTCTAGTTATAAAATAAATACATGGATTTTTAAAAGGCAATTATTCTAATGAATAATGTGATCAACCAGAGAAAAGCACTGTGCACATTTTGGAGTACTTTATTTATTTTAGCAGTTTTATTGTGCTATTGTCATACATAATCATGAAAAGTCAAAAAGAAATTGTCTATGAATTTGAGAACTGCTTTAAAAGAAACAAAATTTTGGAATCCTACTTTCTAGGTTTCATTTGAAAGGAAAATAAAAACACATACTCCTGAAATTAAAAGAGTAAAACTTAAACAATGAAAGAAATGAGCACTTAACCAGGGATCAAAAAATTTAAGAGGCAGTTGAGTAGTAAAAGATGACCTCTTTTATACTCTTCCTACAATTTAGAGGACAGGAAATAATTCACATGTGTCAGAACTCCTATCAACATAAAGAAGAACAACAGAGAAAGAATGAAGAACAAAAAATTATTTTTCATATTCTTAATCTGATAATTATTTGTTCAAAGCAATGATAACAATATATTGGGTAATTAGAGCATATGGATAAGTGAAATGAATTGTGGAAGTGTTATTTTAAATGAGATGAAAGAATTAGGAATACACTTTTATGAGTTAAATACACTAGCCACGAAGTAATACAGTGTTATTTGAAAGTGGACTTAGTTTAGTTGTAAATGTGTATTCCAAACTGAAGTACCCAGTATTTTTTTTAAGAAGGACAATTGATATGCTAGGAAGGAAGAGAAAATAGAATCAAATGAATGCTCATTTTAAAAGCAGAGAAAGCATGGGGTTCCTGGGTGGCTCAGTTGGTTGAGCATCCAACTCTTGATTTCAGCTGAGGTCATGATACCAGGGTCATAGGATTGAGACACACATTGGACTCTGTGCTAAGTGTGGAGCCTGCTTAGGATTCTTTCTCTGTCTCCCTCTGCCCCGTTCCCCTGCTTATGCTCACGCATGCTCGCTCTCTCTCTCTCTCTCTCTCTCTCTCTCTCTCTCTCTCACACACACACACACACACACACACACACACACACACACACACACAC
>NW_024412400.1:40619712-40642357 GCF_014898765.1 Herpailurus yagouaroundi | reverse complement strand
ACACACACACACACACACACACACACACACACACACACACACACACAAAATTAAAGTAAATAAAATCAGAGAAGGCAGAAAGAAGAAAGTTTTAAAAAAGAAACAAATAACAAGTGCCACAAGTAGAAAACAGTTACAAACATGGTAAACATTAGTCCAACTATATCAATGATGACTTTTCAATGAAAGTGGTCTCAATATAGCAAATACGGAGACTGTCAGAGTAAATTAAAAAAAAAAAAAAAAAAAAAAAAAACAACCCAACTCTGTTTTCTAAAAGAGAGCCACTTATATGAAAACACTGACAAATTAAAAGTACATGGATGGAGAAAAATACACCATGCTAACACTGATCAAGAGGAAGCTGGAGTAACTATACTAATTTCCAACAGAGCAGGACTTCAAGGAAAATAATCAGGAATAGGAAGGAGAATTACATGATGACAAAGTGGGGCAATTCTCCCACAATATATAATAATGTGTACATACCTAACAGCAGAGAATCAACAAAATGACATGAAAACTGATAGAACTGCAAGAAGAAACAGGTGAATCTGTGGTTACATTTAGAGATTTCAATACAACTCTATCCAACATGAACAGATCTAGGCAGAAAATTCGTAAGGATATAGTTGAATTGAATAGTCCAATCAATCAACTGAATCTAATTGTATTTATAGAATATATTATCTAACAATAGCAGAATTACCTTGTCTCCAAGGTCACATGGAAGATTAACCTACATAGAATATTCTGGGCCATCAAACACAACTTAAAATTTGTAAAGAAGAGAAATAATTCCGGATATATGTTCAGACCACAACAAAACTAAATTCTTAAAATTTAAGTAATTTAAACTCTTTAAACTAGAAATCAATAACCGATATATTTGGAAAATCCTAAAGCAGCACACATCTAAATATCACATGGGTCAAAGAAGTGATCTCAAGACAAAATTGAAAAATATTTCGGGGCACCTGGGGGGCTCCTTCAATAAAGTGTCTGACTCTTGAGTTCAGCTCAGGTCATGATCTCACAGTTCGTGAGTTTGTGAGTTTCAGCCCCACATCTGGCTCTGCGTTGTCAGTGCGGAGCCTTCTTGGGATTCACTCCCTCTCCCTCTCCCTTTCTCTCTCTCTCTCTCTGTCTCTCTCTCTGTGTCTCTCTCTCTCTGTCTCAAAGCGAATAAATCAACTTAAAAAATGAAAAATGAATATTTTGAAATAAAACAAAAATGAAACGACTTAAAAGTTGTGGGTCAGTTAGAAGTAAATTTATAGCATTGTATGCATATATTGCAAAAGAAGAAACATCTAAATAATCTAAGCTTCAACTTGAGGGAACTAGAAAAAGAAGGGGAATATAATTTTAACCCAGGGAGAAGAAAATAAATAATTATAGCAGAATTCAATGAAACTGAAAATAAGAAATTGGAAGAGGAAGTCAATGACACAAAAAGCTGGTTCTTTGGAAATACCAGTAATTAGAGCATATGGATAGAGTAAGAGTTTCTGTCCACAAATTTGATAATGTAGATAATGGATCAATTCCTTTCAAAACATGAATAGGCATATTTCTATTAATGAAATTCATAGAATTAAAAAAATTCCATTATAATTAATGTACAGTGTTGTATTAGGTTTAGGTATAAAATAAAGTGATTAAACACTTCTCTACATTATTCAGGGTTTACCACAACTGTACTATTAAACCCCTTATCTTTTTCACCCATCCCCCCCATCCAACTCCCCTCTAAAAACTACCAGCTGGTTTTCTATATTTAATAGTCTTTTTTTGTTTGTATCTTTTTTACTGTATTCATCTGTTTTATTTCTTAAATTCCACACATGACTGAAATCATATGGTATTTGTCTTTCCTGATGGACTTATGTCACTTAGCATCATACCCTCTAGATTCACCCTTGTTGAAAATAGCAAGATTTTATGCTTTTTTATGACTAATAATGTATACATATAGTGTATATATATATATGTATATATATGTGTATATATATATATATATATATATAATGGGTTTATATATAATGCATACACACACACACAACATGTTCTTTATTCAACTATGGATGGACATCAGTTGCTTCCATATTTTGGCTACTGTAAATAATACTACAATAAACATTGTGGTGCATAGATGTTTTCAAATTAGCATTTTGGTATTATTTGGGTAAATATGCAGTAGTACAGTTACTAGATAATATGGTTATTCTATTTTTAATT
This sequence comes from Herpailurus yagouaroundi, assembly GCF_014898765.1. Classification (NCBI taxonomy): domain Eukaryota; kingdom Metazoa; phylum Chordata; class Mammalia; order Carnivora; family Felidae; genus Herpailurus; species Herpailurus yagouaroundi. Next base: position 40,640,116 of record NW_024412400.1, on the reverse strand, counting down.
GTTTTGAGGAATCTCTATAGTGTTTTCCACTATAGCTGTAACAGATTGCCTTCTCACCAAATGTACGTGAGGGGTCCTTTTTCTCCACCTCCTCATAAACCGTTGTTGTTTCTTCTGTTTTTTCTTTTAGCCATTATACAGGTGTGAGATGACATTTCATTGTGGTTTTCAATTTGCATTTCTCTGATTAGTGATGTTGAGCATCTTTGCGAGGTTCTGTTGGCCTTCTGTGTATCTACTTTGAAGATAGGTCTGTTCATGTCTTTCGCCCATTTTTAATTGGATTTTTTACTATTGTATAAGTTCTTTATATATTTTCGATACGTCATTTGCAAAAATCTTCTCCTATCTAGTAGGTTGTCTTTTGTCGATTGTTTCCTTTGCTCGGTAGAAGGTTTTTGTTTTGTTTTTTGTTTTTTTGTTTTTTAATTTTGATGTAGTCTTAGTAGTTTATTTTTGCTTTTGTTTCCTTGCCTCAGGAGATATGTCTAGAAAAATATTGCTACTGTTCATGTCAGAAAAAATGCTGCCTGTACTTTCTTCTAGGATTTTTATGGTTTCAGGTCTCATGCTTAGTTCTTAAATCCAATTTGGGTTTATTTTTTCTGTATGGTATAAGAAAGCAATGCCATCTCATTCTTTTGCATGTAGTGGTCCAGCTTCCTTACCACCGTTTGTTGAAGAGGCTGTCTTGTTTCCATTGCATATTCTTCCCTCTTAGGTCAAAGATTAACTGACCATATACTCACGGGTTTATTTCTGGGCTCTCTATTTTGTTTCATTGGCCTATGTATCTATTTTTGAGGCGTGACCATACTGTTTTGATTATTACAGCTGTGTAGTACATATTAAAATCTGGGATTGTGATACCTGAAGTTCTTTTTCAAGATGCTTGGCTATTCAGGGTCTTGTGTGTGTCCACATAAATTTTAGGATAATTTGTTACAGTTCTGTGAAAATTGTTGTTGGTATGTTGATAGGGATCATATTAAATCTGTAGATTGCTTTGCATAGTTGAGACACTTTAACAATATTTTCCCAATCCATGAGCCTAAAATATCCTTTCATTTGTTTGTGTCATCTTCAATTTCTTTAATCAATGTTTTAGAGTTTTCAGATTATGGGTTTTTCACATCCTTGGTGAAATTTATTCCTGGGTTATTTTTATTATTTTTGGTGTGTGTAAATGGGATTGTTGTCTTAATTTCACTTTCTGCTGCTTCACTGTTACTGTACAGAAATGTAAATAATTTCTGTACATTGATTTTGTATCTTGTGACTTTACTGAATTCATTTATCAGTTCTAGTAGTGTTTTGGTGGAGTTTTCAAAATTTTCTAAATAGAGTATTATGCCATTTGCACATATTGCAAGTTTTACTTCTTCCTTACCAGTTTGGATGCCTTTTATTTCTTATCTAATGGCTATGGCTAGGGTACCTGTACTAAGTTGAATAACAGTGATGAGAATAGATCTCCCTGTCTTATTCCTTATATTAGAGGATAAGCTCTCAGTGTTTTACCATTAACTGTGATATTAGCTATGGGTTTTTCATGTATGGTCTTTATTATATTGAAGTATGTTCCCTCTCAACCAACTTTGTTGAGGGTTTTTATCATAACTAGATGTTGTACTTTGTCAAATGCGTTTTTTTGTCTCTATTGAAATAATCATTTTTTTATCCTTTCTCTTGCTGATGAGATGTATCATGTTGATTGATTTGCACATATTGAACCATGCTAGCATCTCAAAGATAAATCCCATTAGATGGTGGCGAATGATTTTTTTAAATGTTTTGTTGGATTTGGTTTCCTAATATTTTGTTGGGGATTTTTGCATTTATACCCATCAGAGAGATATTGTCCTGTAGTTCTCTTTGTTTGTAGAATCTTTACCTGAATTGTGTATCAGGGTATTGCTGGCCTCATAGAACAATGTGGAAATTATCCTTCCTCTTCTATTTTTTGAATCGTTTGAGAAGAATAGATATTAATAATCCTTTAAATGTTTGGTAGAATTTGCCTGTGAAGCCATCTGGTCCTGGAATTTTGTTTGTTGGGAGTTTTTTCAATACTGATTCAATTTCATTGTTGGTCTGTTCAAATTTTCAATTTCTTCCTAATTTAGTTTTGGGAGGTTATATGTCTCTAGGAATTTATCCACTTATTCTAGATTGTCCAACTTACTGACATACAAGTTTTCATACTATGGGCACCTGGCTGACTCAATTCGTGGAGTATGTGACCCCTGATCTCAGGGTTGTGGGTTTGATCCCCATGTTGGGTGTAGGGATTACTTAAAAAAATAAAATCTTTAAAAAAAGTTGTAATATTTTCTTACATTCTTTTGTATTTCTGTGGTATCATTTGTTATCTATCCTTTAATTTCTGATTTTGTTTATTTGTGTTTCTTCTCTCTCTCTCTCATTGAGTTTGGCTAAAGTTTAATTAATTTTGTTGATCTTTTCAAAGAACCAGTTCCTGATTTCATCAATCTATTCTACTGTTATTTTAGCTTCCATTTTGTTATGTTCTGCTCTAATCTTTATTATTTTCTTCCTTCTACTATTTTGGGGTTTTAGCTCCTAGGTTGTTTATGTGAGATTTCTTGTTTCTTCAAGGAGGCCTATTTAGCTATTAACTTCCCTCTTAGAACAGCTTTTGCTGCATCCTAAAGATTTGGACTGTTGTGTTTTCATGTTGTTTGTCTCCATGTATATTTTAATTTCCTCTTTGATTTCTTGGTGAACCCATTCATTGTTTATTAGCATGTTACATATCCTTCTTGTATTTGTTTTCCTTCCAGATTTGTTTCTTGCAGTTGATTTCTAGTTTCATAGCATTTTGGTCAGAAAAGATGCATGGTATTATTTCTTTTTGAATTTTATGAGATTTCTTTTGTGGGCTAACAAATGACCTATTCTGGAGAATGTTTCATGTGCACTTGAAAGGAATGTGCATTCCACTGTTTGAACATGGAGTGTTCTGAATATATCTGTCAGATCCATCTGGTCCAATGTGTCATTCAAAACCACTGTTTTTGTTGTTGTTGTTGATGATGATGATTTTCTTTTTAGATGATTTACCCCTTAATGTAAGTAGAGTAGTTAAGCCCCCCCCCCCACTATTGTGTTACTTGCAGTTACTGACTTTGTGTTTATTATTGGCTGCTTTATGTATTTAGTGCTCCCATGTCATGTGCACAAACATTAACTATTGTTACCTCTTCTTGTTGGATCATTCCCTTTATGATTATGTGGTGTCTTTTTTGTCTCTTCTTAAGGTCTTGGTTTTCATGTCCATTTTGTCTAATATATGTATTCCTATCTTGCTCTGTTTTCACTTCCATTTTCAAGAGAAATGCTTTTCCATCCCTTCCCTTTTAATCTGCATGTGTCCTTAGATCTGAAATGAGTCTCTTGTATAGTCTCAGCATATAGATGGATCTTGCTTTTTAAATCCATTTAGTTACCCTATCTTTTGATTGGAGAATTGAGTCCATTTACCTTCAAAGTAATTATTGACACACGTTTGTATTGCCATTTTGTTAATTAATGGTTGCTTTTGTAGTTCTTCCTGTTCCCTTCTTCTTTCTTTTCTCACAGTTTGCTGGATGTCTTTACTGATATATTTGGATTTATTTCCCTTTATGTTTTGCTGGTTTTTGATTTGTGGTTGCAATTAGGTTTATATAAATATATTCTGCATATAGCAGTATATATTAAGTTGATGGTTGCTTAAGTTTTTTTTTTTCTAATTTTTTTAATGTTTATTTTTGAGAGAGAGAGAGAGAAAGAGAGAGTGAGACAGATTATGAGTGGGGGAAGGGCAGAGAGAGAGGGAGACACAGAATCTAAAGCAGGCTTCGGTCTCTGAGCTGTCAGCACAGAGCACAACGTGAGGCTTGAACTCATAAGCCATGTGATCATGAAATGAACCAAAGTTGGAAGCATAACTGAATGAGCCACTCAGGTTAACCAATGGTTGCTTCAGTTTGAACGCATTCTGAAAGCACTAAATTAGTACTTGTTCTCCCTCCCACACACATTGTAGTTATGTGGTGTCATGGTTTGTCTCTTTAATTTATGAATCTCTTAGCTGATTGTTATAGGTATCTTTTATTTTACTGCTTTAGTCCTTTCTACTTTTCCTACTCCTTCTTATGGCCTTTCTTTTCCACTCAGAGTCCCCTTTCACATTTTTGTAATGCTGGTTTAGTGGTGATGAAATCCTTTAAATTTGATTTTTCTGGAAAACTCTTTATTGTTCCTTCCCTTCTGAATGATAGCCTTGGTGAATAGAATATTCTTGTTGGCAGTTTTTTTTTTTTTCTTTCATTACTTGGAATATATCATTCTGCTTAATTTGGGCCAGCAAAGTTTCTGCTGAAAAATCAGCTAATAGCACTAGGGGGTTTCCATTGTATGTAATCGTTATCTTTTCTCTTAATGCTTTTCTAATTCTGTCTTTATCACTACTTTTTGTAATTTTAATTACTGTGTGTCTAGGTGTGGACCTTCTTGGGTTGCTTTGTTGGGGGCTTTCTGTGCCTCCTAGATATGAATTTCTGGTTCCTTCCTCAATTTTAGCAAGTTTTCAGCTATTATTTTTTCAAACAAATTTTCTTCCTTCTTTGACTTCTCCTTCTGGGATCCCTATGTTACAAATGGTATTATTCTTGATGGTGTTACTGAGTTCTCTTAACCTATACTCATTTTTCTCTTAACCTGTTGTCTTTTTTCCTTTTCCTACTCATCTTGATTGTTTTTTGTTACTCTGTGCTCTTGATTGCTGATGTGTTGCTCTGCTTCCTCTAATATTTATTCCTTCTAGTGTATTTTCAACTATAGTTGTTGATTACTTCATCTCTAATTTCTTCTTTTTATGTTTTCTCTTTGTTGATGGTCTTACTGAGGTCTTACACTCTCTTCTCAACTCCAGTGAGTATCTTTATAAAGATTACCTTAAATTCTTTATTGGGCATATTACTTAATTTTTATTTGTTTAGCTCTCTTGTTGTGATTTTGTTACCTTTCATTTGGGACCTTGCCCTCCTCATTTTGTCTTATATTTTGTGGTTGTTTCTGTGTGTCATTAAACTCAGTTATATCTTTTGCTCTTGAAAGTAGTGGCCTTAAGGAGAGGTTTTGTGGCGCCCTGTAGTTAATTGTACCATGTTAACCAGAAACTGGCACTTCATGAGTGTCTTGTATGTGTGTGTGTGTGTTTTTTTTTTTTTTGATAATTAATGCTTTATTTTATTTTTTAATTAAATACCCCCTTTATTATTTTTTCTTTTTTTAATATGAAATTTATTGTCAAATTGGTTTCCATACAACACCCAGAGCTCATCCCAACAGGTGTCCTCCTCAATAAACATCCCCCACCCACCCCGCCCTCCCATTCCCCATCAACCCTCAGTTTTTAAGAGTCTTTTATGGATTGGCTCCCTCCCTCTCTATTTTTTCCTCACCCTCCACCCCACCCCATGGTCTTCTGTTAAGTTTCTCAGGATCCACATAAAAGTGAAAACATGTGGTATCTGTCTTTATCTGTATGATTTATTTCGCTTAGCATAACAATCTCCAGTTCCTTCCACGTTGCTACAAAAGGCCATATTTCATTCTTTATCATTGTTATGTAGTATTCAATTGTGTATATAGACCACAATTTCTTTATCCATTCATCAGTTGATGAACATTTAAGCTCTTTCCATAATTTGGCTATTGTTGTTGAAAGTACTGCTATAAACATTGGGGTACAAGTGCCCCTATGCATCAGCACTCCTGTATCGCTTGGGTAAATTCCTAGCAGTGCTATTGCTGGGTCATAGGGTAGATCTATTTTTAATTTTCTGAGGAACCTCAACACTGTTTTCCAGAGAGGCTTCACCAGTTTGCATCCCCACCAACAGTGCAAGAGTGTTCCTGTTTCCCAACATCCTCTCCAGCATCTATAGCCTCCTGATTTGTTCATTTTAGCCACTCTGACTGGTGTGAGGTGGTATCTGAGTGTGGTTTTGATTTGTATTTCCCTGATGAGGAGTGACGTTGAGCATCTTTTCATGTGCCTGTTGGCCATCTGGATGTCTTCTTTAGAGAAGTGTCTATTCATGTTTTCTGCCCATTTCTTCACTAGGTTATTTGTTTTTTTGGGTGTGGAGTTTGGTGAGCTCTTTAGAGATTTTGGATACTAGCCCTTTGTCTGCTTTGTCATTTGCAACTATCTTTTCCCATTCTGTTGGTTGCCTTTTATTTTTGTTGATTGTTTCCTTTGCTGTGCAGAAGCTTTTTATCTTGATGAGGTCCCAATAGTTCACTTTTGCTTTTTAACTCCCTTGCCTTTGGAGATGTATCAAGTAAGAAATGGCTGCGGCTGAGGTCAGAGAGGTTTTTTCCTGCTTTCTCCTTTAGGGTTTTTATGGTTTCCTGTCTCACATTCAGGTCCTTTATCCACTTTGAGTGTTTTTTTGTGAATGGTGTAAAAAAGTCCTCTAGTTTCATTCTTCTTCAGTTGCTGTCGAGTTCTCCTGGCACCATTTGTTAAAAAGACTGTCTTTTTTCCATTGGATATTCTTTCCTGCTTTGTCAAACATAAGTTGGCCATACTTTTGTGCGTTCAATTCTGAAGTCTCTATTCTATTCCATTTGGTCTATGTGTCTGTTTCTGTGCCAATACCATACTGTCTTGATGATTACAGCTTTGTAGTAGAGGCTACAGTCTGGGATTGTGATGCCTCCTGCTTTGGTCTTCTTCTTCAATATTACTTTGGCTATTCAGGGTCTTTTGTGGTTCCATACAAATTTTAGGATTGCTTGTTCTAGCTTTGAGAAGAATGCTGGTGTGATTGGGATTGCATTGGGATTGATTGGGATTGCATTGAGTGTGTAGATAGCTTTGGGTAGTATTGACATTTTAACAATATTTATTCTTCCAATCCGTGAGCATAGAATGTTTTTCCATTTCTTTATATTTTCAATTTCTTTCATAAGCTTTCTATAGTTTTCAGCATACAGATCTTTTACATATTGGGTTAGGTTTATTCCTAGGTATTTTATGATTCTTAGTACAGGTGTGAATGGGATCAGTTTCTTTTTTGTCTTTCTGTTGCTTCTTTATTAGTGTATAAGAATGGAACTGATTTCTGTACATTGATTTTGAATCCTGCAACTTTGCTGAATTCATGTATCAGTTCTGGCACACTTTTGGTGGAGACTATTGGGGTTTCCTTGTGTAATATCATGTCATCTGCAAAAAGTGAAAGCTTGACTTTTTCTTTGCCAATTTCGATGCCTTTGATATCCTTTTGTTTTCTGATTGCTGATGCTAGAACTTCCAACACTATGTTAAACAAGAGATGAGAGTGGACATCCCTGTCGTGTTCCTGATCTCAGGGGAAAGCTCTCAGTTTTTCCCCACTGGGGATGATATTAGCTGTGGGCTTTTCATAAATGGCTTTTATGATCTTTAAGTATGTTCCTTCTATCCCGACTTTCTCCAGGGCTTTATTAAGAAAGTCTGCTGAAGTTTGTCAAATGCTTTCTCTGCATCGATTGACAGGATCATATGGTTTTTCTCTTATTTTTTGTTAATGTGATGTATCACATTGATTGATTTGTGAATGTTGAACCAGCCCTGCAGCCCAGGAATGAATCCCCCTTGATCATGGTGTATAATTCTTTTTATATGGTGTTGAATTCGATTTGCTAGTATCTTATTGAGAATTTTTTCATCCATATTCATCAGGGATATTGGCCTGTAGTTCTCTTTTTTTTTTTTTTTTGCTGGATTTCTGTCTGGTTTAGGAATCAAAGTAATGCTGGCTTCATAGAATGAGTCTGTAAGTTTTCCTTCCCTTTCTGTTTTTTGGAATAGCTTGAGAAGGATAGGTATTATCTGTGCTTTAAACATCTGGTAGAATTCCCCAGGGAAGCCATCTGGTCCTGGACTCTTATCTGTTGAGAGATTTTTGATGACTGATTCAATTTCTATGCTGGTTATGGGTCTGTTCAAGTTTTCTATTTCTTCCTGTTTGAGTTTTGGAAGTGTGTGGGTCCTTAGGGAGTTGTCCATTTCTTCCAGGTTGTCCAGTTTGTTGGTATATAATTTTTCATAGTATTCCCTGATAATTGCTTGTATCTCTGAGGGATTGGTTGTAATAATTCCATTTTCATTCATGATTTTATCTATTTGGGTCATCTCCCTTTTCTTTTTGAGAAGCCTGGCTAGAGGTTTGTCAATTTTGTTTATTTTTTCAAAAAACCAACTCTTGGTTTCATTGATCTGCTCTATAGTTTTTTTAGATTCTATATTGTTTATTTCTGCTCTGATCTTTATTATTTCTCTTCTTCTGCTGGATTTGGGGTGTACTTACTATTCTGCTTCTATTTCTTTTAGGTGTGCTGTTAGATTTTGTATTTGGGATTTTTCTTGTTTCTTGAGATATGCCTGCATTGCAATGTATTTTCCTCTCAGGACTGCCTTTGCTGCATCCCAAAGCATTTGGATTGTTGTATTTTAATCTTCATTTGTTTCCATGTATTTTTTTTAAATTTCTTCTCTAATTGCCAGGGTTGACCCATTCATTCTTTAGTAGGGTGTTCTTTAACCTCCATGCTTTTGGAGGTTTTCCAGACTTTTTCCTGTGGTTGATTTCAAGTTTCATAGCATTGTGGTCTGAAAGTGTGCAAGGTATAATCTTAATTCTTTTATACTTATGAAGGGCTGTTTTGTGACCCAGCATGTAATCTATCTTGGAGAAGGTTCCATGTGCCCTCGAGAAGAAAGTATATTCTGTTGCTTTTGGATGCAGAGTTGTAAATATATATGTCAAGTCCATCTGATCCAATGTATCATTCAGGGCCCTTGTTTCTTTATTGATCCTGTGTCTAGATGAACTATCCATTACTGTAAGTGGAGTATTAAAGTATCCTACAATTACCACATTGTTATCAATAAGGTTGCTTATGTTTGTAATTGTTTTATATATTTGGGGGATCCTATATTCAGTGCATAGACATTTTTAATTGTTAGCTCTTCCCGATGGATAGACACTGTAATTATTATATAGTGCCCTTCTTCATCTCTTGTTACAACCTTTAATTAAAGTCTAGTTTGTCTGATAGAAGTATGGCTACTCCAACTTTCTTTTGACTTCCAGTAGCATGATAGATATCCATCCCCTCACTTTCAATCTGAAGATGTCCTCAGGTCTAAAATGAATCTCTTGTAGACAGCAAATAGATGGGCCTTGTTTTGTTTGTTTGTTTGTTTGTTTTTTGTTTTTATCCATTCTGATACCCTATGTTTTTTGGTTGGAGCATTTAGTCCATTTACATTCAGTGTTATTATAGAAAGATATGGGTTTAGAGTCATTGTGATATCTGTAGGTTTCATGCTTGTAGTGATGTCTCTGGTACTTTGTGGTTCTTGGAACATTTCACTCACAGAATCCCCCTTAGGATCTCTTGTAGGGCTGGTTTAGTGGTGATGAATTCCCTCAGCTTTTGTTTGTTTGGGAAGACCTTTATCTCTCCTATTCTGAATGACAGACTTGCTGGGTAAAAGATTCTTGGCTGCATATTTTTCCTGTTGATCACATTGAAGATTTCCTACCATTCCTTTCTAGCCTGCCAAGTTTCAGTAGATATGTCTGCCACTAGTCCTATGGGTCTCCCATTGTAGGTTAGAACCTGTTTATCCCTAGATGCTTTCAGAATTTTCCCTTTATCCTTGTATTTTTCCAGTTTCACTATGATATGTCATGCAGAAGACCGATTCTAGTTACGTCTGAAGGGAGTTCTCTGTGCCTCTTGGACTCCAATGCCTTTTTCCTTCCCCAGATCAGGGAAGTTTCAGCTATTAATTATTCAAGTACACCTTCAGCCCCTTTCTCTCTCTCTTCCTCTTCTGAAATTCCTATTATACGGATATTGTTCCAATTGATTTCATCACTTAGTTCTCTAATTCTCCCTTTATACTCCTGAATTTTTTAATCTTTCTTCTTCTCAGCTTCCTCTTTTTCCATAATTTTATTTTCTAATTGACTTATTCTCTCTTCTGCCTCTTCAATCCATGCTGTAGTCACCTCCATTTTATTTTTCACCTCATTTATTGCATTTTTTAGCTCCTCGTGACTATTTCTTAGTCCCTTGATCTCTGTAGCAATAGATTCTCTGCTTTCTCTATACTTTTTTCAAGCCCAGCGATTAGTTTTATGACTATTATTCTAAATTCTTGTTCCATTATATTGCTTAAATCGTTTTTGATGAATTTGTTAGCTGTGGCTACTTCCTGGAGTTTCTTTTGAGGAGAATTCTTCTGTTTCGTCATTTTGGATAGTCCCTGGAGTGGCGCAGAACTCTGGGGCACTTCCCCTGTGCTGTCTGAGTAACTTGTGTTGGTGGGAGGGGCCACAGTCAGACCCAATGACTGTTCCCACCCCACCACTGGGGCCACTGTCAGACTGGTGTGTACCTTATCTTCCCCTCTCCCAGGGGCAGGACTGACTGTGGAGTGGTGTGGCCCCTGTCTGGGCTACTTGCACACTGCCAGGCTTGTGGTGTTTCTTCGATGGGATCTGGCGAATTAGCTGGGGTAGATCTGCAAGGTGCACAGGGGCAGGAGGGGTAGGCTTAGCCTGCTTTGCCTTCGGTGGTTCCCTGCGGGAGGGGCCCTGCAGCACCTGGAGGGAGGCAGGCCCATTGGAGGGATGGATGCACAGAACCACAGTGTTGGGCATTTGTTGGGGCAAGGAAGTTCTGTGAAGGGAACTGTTTCCCTTTGGGATTTCTGCTGGGGGGGTGGGAGAGGGAGATGGCACTTGCCAGTGCCTTTGTCCCCTGCCCAGCTGAGCTCTGTCTTCCGGGGCTCAGCAAGTCTCCCTCCCGGTGTTCTCTCGCCCTCCCCACTCTCCTAGAGCAGAGCAGTTGACTTTTAACATTCCAGATGTTAAGTCCCGCTGGCTGTCAGAACTCACTCCATCTGGCCCCTCCGCTTTGGCAAGCCAGACTCGGGGGCTCTGCCTTGCCGGGAGGGCTGCCCCTCTACTGCCCCAGCTCCCTCTGGCCAGTCCGTATAGCACGCACCGCCCCTCCCCCCTTTCTGCTAGTCTTCTGGCGGTTTTCTGGGTTATTTAGGCAGGTATGGGTGGAATCTAAGTGATCAGCAGGACGTGGTGAGCTCAGCATCCTCCTATGCCACCATCTTTTTTTGTATGTGTGTTGTGTGTGCTCTGTTATGGCTGAACCATGTTTGCCTGCAGTCCAGTTATCTGAAATGACTCTCTTTGAGTTTGGTGGGCAGGATTTGGTCTGTGTGTTGTTAGTGGGCTAGTCTAGGGCCAACATGAGCTTGAGTTGGGTCAGGCCAGGTGTTTGCCTAAGCTATGATGGCCCTCAACTATAGCATTCTCTCCCTGTGTTGGCCCTTGAGAGGCTTTCATTGGTGAGCTGGGCCTGCAGTCACACCAGATGTCTGTCCCCAGCCCACTGCTGGGGTAATAGACTGGTATGTATGGTTACTTTCCCCTCTCCCTGGGGCAGGAGTTACTTTGGGGAGGTGCTGGCCCCTGTCAGGGCTTCTTGTACACTGCTACACCTATAGCTCTGCTTTGGATGGACTACTGCCCAGGCTGAGTGGTTCCACACGAGAATGGGGGGGGGGGCGGTGTAGGGAGGACAAGGTTCATTGTTAGAAGCTAGATAGTGTTTGTGCTACAGTAGTTCCCACATGTGTCTGTGTATTTAAGCAGGGTGGGAAATAGTGCCTGCCAGCTTTTTGTTCTTGGATAAATCTTCCAAAGATGCCCCTCCATCACAAGCTCTAATATTAGTGAAAAAACCTTCATCTAGTAAAGCCCAGGCATTTTTCAAACTGCTGCTTCTATGCTGTACCTCAGCAGGATGGTTTTTATGACTCAATTTCCTCCTGCCCTTTGGCTCCCCCAGAGTGCAGCCTGCTGATATTTAAAGTTCCAGGTGTTAAGCCTAAGTGATTGTATAGCTCATCAAAGTAACCCCTCTGATAGTCAAACCAAAATGTTAAGATTCATCTTTCCAGTGTAAGTGTCCTGTGCCTGGGATGCCCATTGTGGTGTCTGCTTCTTATAACCTCCCTCCCATGGACAGTCCCCCTGGTCAATTTTGCTCTCAGCTATGTTTCCATGTTTCCTACCCTTTTTGATATGTTCTCTTCTCTACATTTAGCCATGGAGAGTCTGTTCCGTTCTGCCAGTCATTGGGTCATTTTCTGGCCTATTTACACTGATAAGGGTTTTATCCAGGATTATAGGTGAGCCTATGATCCTCCTACTCTGCCATCTTCCTTGACAGTTCTGAAATTGATAGATGTTAATAAAGTTTATAATGAAATCTTCCCAAACTGAAAGCAATGTTCCCAGATGGTTTTCCTGGTAAATTCTAACAAACATTTGAGGATGAAATTGTTCCCATCCTCTACAGTCTTTTACAGTAATAGAAGTACAGAAAATACTTCCTAACTCACCTTATGTGGTCACAATTACACTAATACAAAAACAAAATTAAAGCATTATAAGAGAGGGGTGCCTGGGTGTCTTGGTTGGTTAAGCATCCCACTCTTGATTTCATCTCATGTCATGATGTTGTGGTTCATGAGATTGAGCCCTCCATCAGACTCTGTGCTTACAGTGCAGGGTCTACTTGGGATCCTCTGTTTTTCTCTTTCTTTCTGCCCATTCCCCACTCATTCTCTCTCTCTCTAAAAATAAGCAAAAACATAAATAGATAACATTTAAAAAGCATTACGAGAAAAGCTACAGATGAGTATATCTCATAAACATAAATGTAAAAATCCTTAATAAAGTATCAGCAAATCAAATATAAAAATGTATAAAAAGTATTAAATACCAGAACCAACTGGGATTTGTTCCATATATGCAAGGCTGATTCAACATAGGAAATTCAATTAATGTAATTCACCAGATGAACCGGTTAAAGAAGAAACATCATATGATCACTTCGATAAATTTAGGGGAAAATAAAAATTACAAAACCCCAACATTCTTTCATCATAAAACTCTCGGCAAATTAGAGGATGACTTCCTCAACTTGATAGATAGCATGTACAAATCATCTGTATTTACTCTTTCAGGTAATGGGTTGTAACTAGATACTTTGCTCTGTAATATTAGAAATAGGGGAAGATGGCTCCTCACACTACAGTATTCAACATTGTCCTAGAAATCCTAGCTAACGTAATAGAAAAAGAAAAGGTACTCAGATTGATAAGAAGAAAAAGAATGTTTTTTGTTTGTAAATGAGGTGATTGTCTATGTAAAAACTCAATTAACAAACAAACAACAACAAAAACTCCTTTAAGCAATGATTATAATAATGTTACAGGAAATAAGGTTAATATATAAAAGCTAATTTCTTTCTTATATACTAGCAATAAACAATTAGAACTTGAAATTAAAAACACCAAGAGAGAGTGAAATACTTAGAAATGAATCTAACACAGTATGTGCTATAAATGTGTGAAGAAAACTATAAAACACCAATGAAAAAATTAAATAGGTGGGCAAAATGGAATGAGATTAAGAGACTCAAAATTATAATGATGTATGATCTTCCTAGCTTGATCTATAATTCAGTGCAGTCCTGACCAAAATCCCAGAAAATTATTTTGTGGATGTTGACATATTTTTAAGTGAAAGAAGCCGGTATGAAAAGGCTACATACTCTCTGATTCCAATTATATAATGTTTTGGAAAAGATAAAACTATATAGATGGTATAAAGTCAGTGGTTGTTACAGGCTCAGGGAGAGGAGAAAGTGCTGGATTGTGAAGTATTAGGGATCTTTACAGTGATGTAACTATTCTGTATGATACGTAATATTGCATCTGTCAAAACACATAACTGTACAACAGAAAAATTGAACGTTAATGTAAACTATGGACTTTGGTTAATGCTCATGTATCAATATTGATTCATTAATTATAACTAATGAATCATACAATGAAAGATAATAATAGAAAGTATGCTGAGGGTGGGAAGTATATAACAAGCTCTGTACTATCCAATTATTTTGTAAATCTAAAACTTTACTAAAAAATAAACTCTATCCTCTTTTTCTTAAAGTGTATTTATTTTGAGAGACAGTGAGGGGAAGGGGCAGAGAGAGAGAGAGAGAGGGAGAAATTGAGAATTCCAAGCTCCATGTCACGACTGCGAGATCATGACCTGAGCTGAAATCAAGAGTCGTACACTTAACCAACTGAGCCACTCATATTTTGTCAGCTTAATTCAAAAAGAAAATAAAAGTGCAACACATTGCTACTAAGAGTAAAATCTATTTAAAGGATGAAATAAATCACTGACTTGAGCAGTTAAAGAATTTAAAAGTGGGTAGAAATGTGAGACATCACCTTGTTTATTCTGCACTCTCGTCTTAGAAATGAGGAAACAAATTCGTATTTTTCTGTCATAAAAGAGGCCCTATTTCAGGAAGAAACATGAGGCTGACTTCACTACAAAAGAGACCCTACTATGGCAATTTTATGATGGCTGCAAAACTGGTTCTGAATTTTATTAAAATCCATGATGTGTATTCACCTTCTCTGAGGTATTCCCAACATGCAGGAGGCCTCCCAAGTTTTCTCAAGAGCAAAAGATACGTACTGGCCTTTTATTAAGGGACGCCATCTTGTGCTCCACACTCATATACCATCTTTTACCAACTTCAATTTGAACAGGACTTCTACACCTATGCTAACTATTAGAATAAAAGACTTCTTCCTTAACTTATCCTAGAGAACATGCTGTGGTTAATGCGGAGGATTGCAAATTTTTTTCACCTCTAAATTAGAAATACTTACACATATGATGTAATTGCATTGAAGATCAATTAAGAATGCATGTAAACTGTCGAGCTCAGAGGTGTGTCACATTCTAGTACCATTATTGAGCACATAGTTTGTACTTGAACCTGTATATTTAACCTTAAAATCACCCTTTGGTATAAGTATTGTTTTTATAAGTATTTGTTACATGAGGAAATTGAGGCTCATTTACTCAAAATTATTTAGCTGGTAAAGAAGCTAAGACCAAAACCAGTTATGGAAGATTTCTAAGACTTTAGTCTTTTTTACTACGTGGGTCATCAACAAATATTTTCACTCCTCAAGTTCTATACCATTTGAAGCCTTGATATCATCATCATAAATGAAGTTAATAATATCTGACTTTTATCATTATTATTTCCCATATGATGGTTGGAACTTTGAAAAATCCATGCAATCAAAATTTCAGAATAAAACTCAGGAGCACATTTGTTATTAATGATTAAGGATATCTCTGTATTTGAGACAAGGAAGAGACAAGGAAGTTCTCTCAGGCTCCTTTTGTAGCGCACTAATGACATGCATGCGGGTTCCCCCATCATGACCTCATCATTTCCCCTAGGCCTCATCTAGAAACACTGTCACATTGGGGATTAGGTCTCCACATGAATTTTGGGAGGACACAAACAAACCATAGTGATCCTGTAACTTACTTGCTGTAAGATCCTATGGGAATTAATATATGAAATAATTTTATAAACCATATATAATATCATGGAATGTTCCTCTATTGTACATCTACTATCTCTTATTCACCCATTGGACAAATTACCTCAGTGACCCATACTGAGGTAATAATAGTCATAGAAGGTGCAACTCTAGCCATATTACTAAAGAAATTAGGATTGACTGTTTCTGTGTTTGGAAGATTAAGAAAATACCAATGTTCTATTATCATATTTACATAGAGTCCTCTAAAAATTGAGCTTTTAATCTGTAAAGAGTAATAATAATTCTGTATATTTGAAACACAAATATGTGCTTATGATACTTCAGGTGGAAAATCTCAATCAATGATAGAGCTAAAGATTTCTTAGATTCCCCCAAAGGTTATTTGTGGAGGAGAGTCAATCACTAGCATTTTGATTAAAGGTATCTCTACAATATCCATTCTGAAGAATAATTTTTTAAATATTAAAGTGATAGAATTATTGTTTCTGTCAATGAGGGCATATATTTTTGAGAGGATTATCAAGAATTATCAGAGAATATCACTAAGCTTCTTTTAATCTATTCATTTCCTATTAGTGGTATAACACAGTAAGTTAAAACAATACAAGTTTATTATCTTACACGTCTGAGAGTCAGAACTCTGAACTGGGTATCACTCGGCTATAATCAAGGGGTCACTTTCCCCAGGAAGAAATCTGTTTCCTTGCCTTTTCTCACTTTTGGATGATGCCTACCTTCCTTGGCTGATAGACCATCATAAATCTTCAAAACCAGAGCCATGTCACCTTCCAATTTCTCCATTTCTTCCTCTGATCCTCTTGTGCCCTTCTTGTGAGGACCTTTGTGATTACATCATAGGACCCATCCCAATTATCCAGGCTGATTTCTCTATTTCATGGTTCTTAACTTCGTTATATCTTGAAGGTCCCTTTTACCACTTAAAATAATCTTGTCACCAGTTCTAAGGATTAGGAAATCTTTGAGGACCATGATTCAGCCTACTACATTTACATATTTAAAAGATTAAATTCAGGGTGAGGTGAGCAGGGCTTTTCTTAAAAGCCAAATTAAAAAAAAAAAAAACTAAATAAAAAACATTTTAAACACTTCAAAAAAGAATTCGTTCTATAAAAAATTTCTTACCAACCTAAAGCCCTTAAAGTTAAAGAGCTTGAAATTATATATATAAAATAGAAGCATCATAAACACAATGATAACAAAATATTTATTGCATTTTTTTTAGAAATTTGTATTTTAAAAAACAACAAAAACTTCACTTTAAAGCACATCTTATTATTGAGAAAAGTGTGTAGAATACCTACAAAAGTATGGAGATAATGGAGATAAATTCTCATATATGTTAGAAGTTGGAAATAACAAAAAAGAGAAGGTGAAAAAGAAAAAAAAAGTTATGTCACACATTCAAGTGTGATAACAAAAATAATTTTGAAGAAGTATTAATCACCAAAGTTTCTTGTTTTTTTAATTTGTAGAGTAGAACATAAAAGAGACGAATACTTTGGAGGCGGTGAAATTCATGGAGTTCCTAGAGGCCAGGTCTCTGGGTTGACAACATAAATGTAGCCAACTAATTTGTGATTCTTTGAACCACAGTCAGATTCTGATGAAGGATGGAAATCGGGTGTGTCTAGAATTAAATCCCAATTCACTCTTCTGGTTTGCTGTGATGGTCAAAATGAGAAAGAAAGATTGTGGAAAATAAAAACTGAAGAATTTTATATTCATTCTGAGAAAGATTATAGAACCTAAAAATAAACTCATTATTTTATATCACCTAGTAGAAGGAAAAACAAGCACTTAAACCCAGGATAGAAACTGAAACTAATGCTTTGGGAAAGGAACACTAGACTTGATTTATGTTAACCCGGAAGAAATTTTATTATAGTACATATTAGTATACTAGTACATAGTAGCATACTGTTCCTAAACTATCCATCAGCTAACAAATCCTGATCTTTATTAAAATCACTTGGTAAGCTACTTAAAAGTGTAATTTCATTCATACAAAATATTCAGAATTTAAAAATCTACAGAAGGTACACTATGATTGCTAGGGGTTAGGGGTGAGGAGGATGGGGAGTGACTGCTAATTGGGTATGGGAATTCCCTTGGGCTGATGAATTATTGGAAGTAGATAGTGGTTGTACGATACCGTCAATGTTTTTAACGCCTCTGTATGCTTCAAAATGGTTAAAAATGGTAAATTTTATGTTATGTGTATTTTGCCACAATGAAAATGTTAAACTGTTCTCTGGCCATATCTGAAATGTGGGTAAAAATAAATGCCCCGGAATCTGTATTTGAACTTGTATGTCAGGAGATTTTGAAATGCAGCTTCTTTTGTAACTTCTATATGTTTGTCTATAGTTGAGATAAAGTAATAAAGGTTGTTCGAGTTATCTATTGCTATATAACAAATCACCCCAAAACTGACTAAAAAAACTATAGCAAATGGGTTTTGATCATGGTTTCTGGTGGTTGGGCTTATTTGATGTTCTCGCTTTGAGTCTCTTGTGTGTTTTGCAGTCAGAAGGTGTTTGGGGCATGGTTTTCTTGGAGCCACATAGCCTGATTTCCATCACACTATTCTACTAGTTGTGGCAGCAACAAAGGCACCAAATATATTGTAGCTCTTGATAAAGGAGCTGGTAGGTTGGGAAATGTTGTCATATTTAGAAAGTGCAACCTGCTAGAGGGTATGCCCTTTAAATTTAGAGTGAATGCTTGCTTAAGATTGCAGAATATCTAAAAGCTTGAATTCGATCTAACAGGATGAAATTTTACCATTTATATGCCTTTGCTTATATAATCTAACCATATACATACGGAGAAAGAGGAAGAAAATCAGCAGCATGGGACACCATGACTTGAAGCCAAAGCAAGAGCATCCAAAGTATAAGTTGATAAATTTATTATATGCTCTATTACTACAAAGAAAAAGAAAAAAAAGTAATAACTTCCTTTTTTCTACGCTCTGTGTAGTGATCATTTTGCAATCTGCTTAGGCTGTAAATTTATCACAGGTGTATTGAATTGATAGTTCCCCAAATTACTAAAGTATATTCTTGAACAATTAAATTAGTTCCTGCTCTTTCAAATAATAGTGTGATAAATATTAGATGCTTTCAGCCTTCCTTGCCGCATCCTGACCAATATTTAGGGTTATTTCTTAAAGACGAAGTCATAAAATTAGAGTTACTTTGTCAAAAGGTAAATACCTTTTATACTCACTTCCCCATTTTTCTAAATTTTTTTTTCAACGTTTTTTTTTTTTTTTTTATTTTTGGGACAGAGAGAGACAGAGCATGAACGGGGGAGGGGCAGAGAGAGAGGGAGACACAGAATCGGAAACAGGCTCCAGGCTCTGAGCCATCAGCCCAGAGCCTGACGCGGGGTTCGAACTCCCGGACCGCGAGATCGTGACCTGGCTGAAGTCGGACGCTTAACCGACTGCGCCACCCAGGCGCCCCTATCATTGACCAATTTTATTCATTTGCAGTATAATAGTGTTTTAGCTGTAATACTTTTATGTACCATGTATAATACATTTACATATATCATCATATTTGATCCTTAAAACAACCTTGGAATGTATAGTTTATTGTTTATTACATGTGTTACAGGCAATAGATGAGAAAAACAGCACTTAGGAAGGTTTAGAAATTTGCTTGAACATACACAGATGACAGGACCAGAACTGCAGATACTCTGACTCCAAAAGCTAATACCCTTTCATTATGCTGTGCTTCAGAATATAAATATGATGAAATTACAGCCCAGAACGTTTAAATTGAGTAACAAAGGTCACAAAGCACCTAAGTTTCATGCCTAGAGCTCAGTTTGCTTGACATTTTCTCATTTTATTTATGCTTTCTTGAACACTAAAGTATAAATTTATTTTTTAAGTTTTTTTTTAATGTTCATTTATTGAGAGAGAGAGAGAGAAAGCATGAGCTGGGGAGGAGCAGAGAGAGAGGAGAGAGAGATCATGGCACTGAACCCAACACATGACTTGAATTCATGTCCGGAGTAGAAACCAAGAGTTGGATGCCTAACTGACTGAGTCACTTGGGCATCCCTAGAGGGAAATGACAAGACACTTAGAAATTGTAAAGGAAGCTCAGTTACATTTACTTTATGAAATAGTCCTCTGAGGGATTATTTTCATCAAAAATTTTTCACTCTTAGCCAAACTTAGAGACCAGAACACAATAAATACAGTGTAGTCCTGTTTTGAAACCCTTTGGAGTTTAGATTATAACATTTAACTGCTATAAACTACTTACTAATCCTAACAATTTTGCTTTTGTTTTAAAGCAAAACTTGCTTTGTTTTAACTGAATGAAACATTCTGAAAATCACTCCCAAATTTTCTTAGACGGCAAACAGTTAATTATTTAAAAGCACACTTCATGTATAATTTGTGAACCATAGAAACTACTATCGTATCATTTAAATTACAAAAAGTGCTGAGCTGTTTTGGTTTTATTTGGGTTGTTGGCTTGATTTTTGCCTCTTTGTTATCCCTCAAACCAGTAGAAAATCATTGTGTATGTGTTTTCTTTGGAATACATCATGTTTCTCTTGTAATCTCTGAGCACACAGGATAAAAACCATTTTCAGAAACCAGTTTCCAGACATTTTCTTCATGGAATTTTTTTAAAGTCCAACACTGATATATAAAATCTTACTCAATGTCTTACAGTTTGCTAAAAATAGAGGCACAGGACTCTTTATTGAAAGTGAAGTACAATTTAAGAAGAGAACATAGTACATAGTATAAATTGTTTTTGCTGTACCATTGCATTGAAAGGTTTTGTTTGTTTTTTG
>NW_024412400.1:40595309-40619702 GCF_014898765.1 Herpailurus yagouaroundi | reverse complement strand
ATTGTTTTTGCTGTACCATTGCATTGAAAGGTTTTGTTTGTTTTTTGTTTTTTTGTTTTTTTTTTTTTTTTTTTTTTTGGTTTGGTTATACACTTAAGTGAAAGTCAGTGTAGCAGAGAAAATCTTGAGAATCAGAATAATGTCAGAGGACAGGAAGTTGGGAATCCTCTTCCACAGCAGAGTAGAATAAATTGTGACATATTCTTGAGTCTTCAGTGATTGCCTTCATCATTCCTTTCTTTACATGGTATCATACCCAGAGAAAGATCTGATCCCAGGCTCATCCAAACTCAGACAGGCTGGCTCAATATCTTCAGTTAGTCTTATGTTATGGATACTTGGCTTCAAAATAAAATTTTCCACCTTTTCCAGCCAAAGCAATCTCTTCTATAGATAAAGTCAGTAATAATTGAGTTACTAAAGTCACCATTTCCATACTATGTATAGTCCCTAGTGTGAAAATCTAAGGGTCTATTCTTAGTTTAGATTTAAGAGACAGGGAGTCTATAACAATAGGAATGAAAGTTAAAGGTTGAAGTCAAGTTGGTGTCAACATGATATCAAAAATAGCACATCCAAAGAAACAACTCAGTGTAAAAAGCAAAATGAGGAAAGAGTTGATATTCAGAAAATGAGGTTTTAATCCAGTTCTGGTCTTGAACTATTTATTTCATCTTTGAAGTCTCAGTTCTTCGTTTAGGAAGCAGATGTAGTGCAAAACTTGTAGGGCTGCAATAAGCCATCACACTGATAGTACTTTTCCATTGTTTTCCTCTGTGTAAATACTCATGTGTTATTTTTACTTATTCTGTTATTGATACCTGAGGTACCTAAAGTTTAGTGATAACCTCAAATCACAATCCTTCTTCAAACAGACCTAAATTCAGTTTATATTTGTCTCTAAAAATTGTGAAAGTCCAATATATATTATAATAGGTTTTTCATGAGCATCACATTATGTAGTATTGTTTTCCATCAAATGTAGACCTCAGGAAAAAATTTCCAATTATGTTATATAAAACATATATCCACCTATACTTGCCTAAAATTTAATGGGAGTCTGAGTTTAGATGTCTTAGATAAAAGGAAAGGACATTTTCAAAACAAATGAATATATTTGTAAAGCACCCTCATAATAACAAAGTATTCGGTTTATTATCCCAAACATTTCAAGGGAAAAAAGAGGTGGGATTATTCTAGCAATATCTAAAAGTGTTGCTCCTGTTTATCATAAATAGAGCTAGATATGGTTAGCATGGGCCGTTATAATGCTATGAAACCTGTCATGAAGCCCATCCTTTTCATTGTTCATGCTTTGATACAGAAGATAGCAAAGTCATTCTTCTGTACAGTAGCCATCTATGTAAATCTTACACATTTCCAATTTGAAATCCCATTAATATCAATATTTTATTTTTATTTTTTAAAATATTTATTTTGAGCGAGGGAGAGAGAGTGTGAGTAGGGGAGGGGCAAGGAGAGAGAAGGAGAGAGAATCCCAAGGAGGTTCTGCACTGTCAGGATAGAGCCCAACACGGGGCTTGAACTCATGACTGGGAGATCACAACCTGAGTCGATATCAAAAGTCAGATACATAACCAACTGGGCCACCCAGGTGCCCCTAATATCAATATTTTAAGTGCATGTTTTATATTATTGTAACAACCATACTTTAATTTGAATGAATACCTCATGTCTTTCAAATGTATTGCCATTCACTATGTGTTTCCAACATAAACAAATTTTTACAATAATGTTCTGAATAAAGACCAAAGCCTAAATAATATCCATTGTAAAGAAAAGATGGATTAACAGTCTCATTAATTAGGACCCTGTTTACCCCATATATCTATTAATTTTTTCTCATGAGATTTCTTACCTTGATTAGAAGAATCAACAAACCAAATTAGTTGTTGATTTTGAATTTCTTGTTTTCCTATATTTTAGTCAATAACAAATTTTAAGAAGACAGAATCTTAATTAGTGCTTAGCATGGTGAGCAAAAAAACATCAGAAGTTAATGAGGACATGGAATTTGGTACTGTTTCCTTATTTTGAAGCCTTTTTTTTAGCTTTATTTTTTATTTTTTAAAATTTATACCAAATTAGCATATAGTGAAGCAATGATTTCAGGAGTAGATTCCTTAATGTCCCTTACCCATTTAGCCCATCCCTCCTCCCTCAACCCCTCCAGCAACCCTCAGTTTGTTCTCCATATTTATGAGTCTCTTCTGTTTTGTCCCCCTCCCTGTTTTTATATCGTTTTTGTTTCCCTTCGCTTATGTTCATCTGTTTTGTCTCTTAAAGTCCTCATATGAGTGAAGTCATATGATTTTTGTCTTTCTCTGACTCATTTCACTTAGCATAATACCCTCCAGTTCCATCCACGTACTTGGAAATGGCAAGACTTCATTCTTTTTGATTGCTAAGTAATACTCCATTGTATATATATACACCACATCTTCTTCATCCATTCATCCATCGATGGACATTTGGGCTCTTTCCATACTTAGGCTATTGTTGATAGTGCTGCTATACACATGGGGTGCATGTGTCCCTTCAAAACAGCACACCTGTATCCCATTGATAAATGCCTAGTAGTGCAATTGCTGGGTCATAGGGTAGTTCTAGTTTTAGTTTTTAGAGGACCCTCCATACTATTTTCCAGAGTGGCTGCACCAGCTTGCATTCCCACCAACAGTGCACAAGAGATCCTCTTTCTCCACATTCTCACCAACGTCTGTTGTTGCCTGAGTTGTTAATGTTAGCCATTCTGACAGTTGTAAGGTGTTATCTCATGGTGGTTTTGATTTGTATTTCCCTGATGATAAGTGATGAGCATTTTTTCATGTGTAGGTTGCCCATCTGGATGTCTTCTTTGGAGAAGTGTCTATTCATGTCTTTTGCCCATTTCTTCACTGGATTATTTCTTTTTTGGGTGTTGAGTTTGATAAGTTCTTTGTAGATTTTGGATACTAACCCTTTATCTGATATGTCATTTGCCAATATCTTCTCCCATTCTGCCTTTTAGTTTTTCTGTTTCCTTCGCTGTGCAGAAGCGTTTTATTTTGATGAGGTCCCAGTAGTTCATTTTTGCTTTTGTTTCCCTTGCCCCCAGACACGTGTTGAGTAAGAAGTTGCTGCAGCCAAGATCAAAGAGGTTTTTGCCTGCTTTCTCCTCAAGGATTTTGATGGCTTCCTGTCTTACATTTAGGTCTTTCATCCATTTTGAGTTTATTTTTGTGTCTGGTGTAAGAAAGTGGTCCAGGTTCATTCTTCTGCATGTCACTTTCCAGTTTTCCCATCACCACTTGCTGAAGAGACTGTCTTTATTCCACTGGATATTCTTTCCTGCTTCGTCAAAGATTAGTTGGCCATTCATTTGTGGGTCCATTTCTGGGTTCTCTATTCTGTTCCATTGATCTGAGTGTTCTTGTGCCAGTGCCGTACTGTCTTGACGATTACAGCTTTGTAGTCTAGCTTGAAGTCTGGGATTGTGATGCCTCCTGCTTTGGTTTTCTTTTTCAAGATTTCTTTGGCTATTTGGGTTTTTTTTTCTGGTTCCATACAAAATTTAGGATTATTTGTTCTAGGTCTGTGAAGAATGCTGGTGTTACTTTGACAGGGATTGCACTGAATATGTAGATTGCTTGGGGTAGTATCAACATTTTAGCAATATTTGTTCTTCCTATCCAGGAGCATGGAATCTTTTTCCATTTCTGTGTGTCTTCTTCAATTTCATTCATAAGCTTTCTATAGTTTTCAGTGTATAGATTTTCACCTCTTTGGTTAGATTTAAATCTAGGTATTTTATGGTTTTTGGTGAAACTGTAAATGGGGATCGATTCCTTGATTTCTCTTTCTGTCACTTCATTGTTGGCATATAGGAATGCAACTGATTTCTGTGCATTGTTTTTATATCCTGCACCTTTGCTGAATTCATGAATCAATTCTAGCAGTTTTTGTGGTGGAATCTTTTGGGTTTTCCATATAGGGTATCATGTCATCTGTGAAGAGTGAAAGTTTGCCCTCCTCCTGGCTTATTTGGATGCCTTTTATTTCTTTGTATTGTCTGATTGCTGAGGCTAAGATTTCCAATACTATGTTGAATAACAGTGGCGAGAGTGGACATCCCTGTCTTGTTCCTGACCTTCGGGGGAAAGCTCTCATTTTTTCCCCATTGAGGATGATATTAGCATTGGGTCGTTCATATATTGTTTTTATGATCTAGAGGTATGATCCTTCTATCCCTAATTTCTTGAGGGTTTTTATCAAGAAAATTTGCTGTGTTTTGTCAAATGCTTTCTCTGCATCAATTGAGAGGATCATATGGTTCTTGTCCTTTCTTTTATTGATGTGATGAATCATGTTAATTGTTTTGCAGATATTGAACCAGCCCTGCATCCGAGGTATAAACCCCACTTGGTCATGGTGAATAATTTTTTTAATGTATTGTTGGATCCGGTTGGCTAATATCTTGTTGAGGATTTTTGCATCCATGTTCATCAGGGAAATTGGTCTATAGTTCTCCTTTTTAGTGGGGTCTCTGTCTGGTTTTGGAATCAAGGTAATGCTGGCTTCATAGAAAGAGTTTGGAAGTTTTCCTTCCATTTCTATTTTTTGGAACATTTTCAAGAGTATAGGTGTTAACTCTTCCTTGAATGTTTGGTAGAATTCCCCTGGAAAGCCATCTGTTCCTGGACTCTTTTTTTTTTTTTTTTTTTTTTTTTTTTGTCAGATTTTTGATTACTAATTCTATTTCCTTACTGGTTCTGGGTCTGTTCAAATTTTCTATTTCTTCCTGTTTCCCTTTTGGTAGTATATATGTTTCTAGGAATTTGTCCATTTTTCCAGGTTGCCCATTTTATTGGCATATAATTTCTCATAATAGTCTCTTATTATTGTTGTTATTTCTGTTGTGTTGGTTGTGATCTTTCCTCTTTAATTCTTGATTTTACTTACTTGGGTCCTTTCCTTTTTCTTCTTGATCATACTGGCTAGCGGTTTATCAATTTTTTTAATTCTTTCAAACAACCAGCTTCTGGTTTCATTGTTCTGTTCTACTGGTTTTTTTTATTTTGGTTTCAATAGCATTTCTACTCTAATCTTTATTACTTCCTGTCTTCTGCTGGTTTTGGGTTTTATTGGCTGTTCTTTTTCCAGCTCCTTAAAGAGTAAGGTTAGGTTGGGTATCTGAGCTCTTTCTTCCTTCTTTAGGAAGGCCTGGAGTGCTATATACTTTCCTCTTATGACTGCCTTTGCTGCGTCCCAGAGGTTTTGGGTTGTGTTTCTATCATTTTCATTGATTGCCATATACTTTTAAATTTCCTCTTTAACTGCTTGGTTAGCCCATTCATTCTTTAGTAGGATGTTCTTCAGTCTCCAAGTATTTGTTACCTTTACACATTTTTTCTTGTGGTTGATTTCGAGTTTCATAGCGTTGTGGTCTGAAAATATGCACGGTATGATCTCGATCTTTTTGTACTTACTTAGGGCTGATTTGTGTCCCAGTATATGGTCTATTCTGGAGAATGTTCCATGTGCACTGGAGAAGAATGTATATTCTGCTGCTTTAGGATGAAATGTTCTGAATATATCTGTTAAATCCATGTGGTCCAATGTGTCATTCAAAGCCATTGTTTACACATAGTATGTCTTCTCTGTCTCTCTCTCCCTCCATCCCTCTTTCTGTCTTTCCATCTCTGTCTCTCTCCATGTATATATAATTTTCAAAATATGAATAATGAAACATGAAAAAAATATCCAAGTGTCTTTCCCCAATAAGGACACTTGAGAATGACAGCCATAAGAACAAACGAATGAACATATATGAACACAAACACAAAGGATCTTTCAGCATCATTTTAGCAGTTTGCCTCTCTTTTCTTTGAACGTTGTCTGGATCTGATTTATTTTTGTGACAGCACTCTTAGTTTTCTTTGCTTCACTTGACCACATCCTTTGTTTTTGTTTTCATGGCTAGCTTCTTTGGTTGTTTTTAGAAGCTGTATTCTCCAGTGCCCTATCTCCTTAATAAATGTCATACTTCCTTAAGGAGGAGGAAATCAAGTGACTTATACTCCTTTAGCCTCCATTTATAATACTCTAGAATAACCTCTGAATCCTGACCATTCGAATTAAGGCCACCACCCCACTCAATAATTAGCCAAATTGAAAAGTGGGCACTATGTTTCTGGCAAAAATCCCCACCTCTCCTGCTCTACCAACCCAAAGTTGGTACAAATAAATACCCAAAGTATTCACTTTAGATTCTTTATCCTGTTTAATTAAGTCACCACAGAAAAATCCCCAAGACTCACAAATCATCCATACTCCTCCTCACTGTAAACCTCATTGGTTCTATGCCTCCTCTTGTCCCTGTGACCCTTTGCTGTGCCTTCAGTAGCTCTTATTATTAACATTCCCTATGTTCTCCATCTTTTTTTTTTCTGAGTGATCCTTTCATTAGTTGCTTTAAGTGAAAGATTTTTGGAAAATTCTGCTCTTCCAATAGCCTTCTCATGAGTGGGTACTTCATTCTGTCACTGATGCTCTCCCACTGGCTTATGAGAAGAAAAGTGTTTTCTTTGTATCTCATTTCTACTTTCTATTAATCCTCCATTCAATATTTGAAATTCAAGCCATCAGAAAATACTTGCACATCATCTCTCCTTGTGGAATTTACCTTATGTCACTGAAATCCCTGTTCCTAGTATTTTGAGGACTTTAACTTGACAATCAAGTAGAAGTGGCAATGACATGCTTTTGAAAGGACTCAAAATGCCCATTAAATCAATAAGGATTCATATTTTGGAGGAATGTGATGTTTCTTTTATACTTACTGGTGTGTGCGGTAGATATTCATGTAAGCTAGACTTGATTCAGGACCATTGTGATAGGGATAGGCACCACTTCAATGAGATTTTACTATGGAGGAGAGGGTCAACTCTGAATAGAGCATGGACAGGTGGAAATTTACCCCCAAGGAGCAGGGTGGAGGTAGGTGGATAGGAAATCACTAAGAGGAAACATCAGGGATGGGCGGTGGGGTCTGAATAAACTGACCTAACAGGATTCAGGATTCTTGCTGCAGACAAACCAGGGTGATTAGATCTCATCTGGGGGATGGTGAAGGATGAGGAACTTAGGAAGATACAAAGGGTGATGAGGTATCAAGAGTGGGGAGTTCTGGTTAAACTGACTTAGGAGTGTTTTTGCTAAAACTAGATTTACAAAGCGCATAGATAGGCCCAGAAAATTTAGGAGATTGACTCAAGTTTGTTCAAGCAAAGAATCCCTGTCAGCACTTAAAAATATTTATATGTTCATGATTCCCAAATGTGTATCTTTAGAAAGGACCTCTCTTTTGAAGCCTGGACTTATATATTCAGGTACTCTCTTGATGTATTCATTTTGGTTCTGATAGACATATAAAACCTAATATTCAGGAAAGTAGACTGGTAAACATTTTACCATATTTTAATGCATCATATAAAAACTTGGCCATCTAAGTCAGCAGGGCAAAGGAGGAGCTAAATGGTCACATGTTTCCTAACTGATTTGGTCTGAAAATGATGTATGTGATTTTATCATAGTCCTTCAGCACAATTAATCACCGTGGACCTGCCTAAATCCAAGAGGGCTGGTAAATTAGGAGGGAACGTAGATTTTTGGTGAACAGTATGTGTCTCAGCTTCACCATCAACATTGTAGTTATCCCTTATATCTCTATCTGTGAAACTCAACTCTCTGAGAACTGCTCTGGTACTTCCGACTGCATTGTGATATTTTCACATGGATGTGTTTTAGCCATCTTAAACTTAACAAAGATAAAATGGAAATCTTGAGGTCCTGCACCATCAAACATACCCCTCTTCCAGTGTCTAGTCAATAGCACATTTACTTGAGCCACAGATCTATGAATAGCTTTATTGACTTTATTCCCCTCACTTTTCATATGCCATTCAACATTCAGTATGTTCACCTCTACTTCCAAAATATATATTTTATCAATTTGTATTAATGGTATGTACACCCTAGACTAAACCATCTTAGCTTGTAACCAGATATCTGCAATAGCCTTCTAACACATCTTATTTTCTTTAATTAATTTAGTTAAAATCAATTAGTTAACATAGAGTGTGGTATTGGATTCAGGAGTAGAACCCAATGATTCATTGCTTACATATAACACCCAGTGCTCATCCCAACAAGTGCCCCTCTAATACCCATCACCCATTTAGCCCAATCCCCATTCCCCTCTCCAGCAACCCTCAGTTTATTCTCTGTATTTAAGAGTCTCTTAGGTTTTGCCTCCCCTTCCATTTTTATCTTATCGTTCCTTCCCTTCCCCTATGTTCATCTGTTTTTTTTTCTTAAATTCCACATAAGAATGAAATCATATATTTATCTTTCTCTGACTTACTTCCCTTATGATAATACACTCTTACTCCATGCACATTGTTGCAAAAGGCAAGATTTCATCCTTTTTCATTGCAGAGTAGTATTCCATTGTGTGTGTGTGTGTGTGTGTGTGTGTGTGTGTGTGTGTGTGTGTGTGTGTCTGTCTGTTTGCATGTACATGTGTGTGCGTGTTTACTGCTTCTTTATCCATTCATCAGTTGATGGATATTTAGGCTATTTACATAATTAGGCTAGTGTTAATATCACTGCTGTAACCGCTGGGGTGAATGTGCTCTTTCAAAACAGCACACCTCTATCTTCTGGATAAAAACCTGGTAGTGCGATTACTGTGTCCTGGGGTAGTATTATTTTTAATTTTTTGAGGAACCTCCATACTGTTTTCCAGAGTAGCTGCACCAGTTTGCATTCCCACGAGGAGTGCGAAAGGGTTCTTCTTTCCCACATTCTCAGCAACATCTGTTGTTGCCTGAATTGTTAATTTTAGCCATTCTGACTGGTGTGAGGTGGTATCTCATTGTGATTTTGATTTTGATTTTGCTCATGATGAGTGATGTTAAGCATCTTTTCATGTTTCTATAGCCATATGGTTGTCTTCATTGGAAAAATGTCTGTTCATGTCTTTTACCCATTTTTTTCCACTGGATTGTATTTGGGTATTGAGTTTGATAAGTTCTTTATAGATATGGGATAATAACTCATTTGCAAAGATCTTCTACCGTTCCTTCAGGTGCTTTTTAGTTTTGATGGGTTCCTTTTCTGTGGATAGGTTTTTGTTTGTTTGTTTGTTTTTGTTTTTAATCTTGATGAGGTCCCAGTAGTTCACTTTTGCTTTTGTTTCCCTTGCCTCTGGAGACATGACTAGTAAGAAGTTGCTGCAGCCAAATCAAACAGGTTGCTGCTCGTGTTCTCCTCTAGGATTTTGATGGCTTTCTGTTTCACATGTAGGTCTTTTATCTATTTTGAGATTATTTTTGTGTATGGTGTAGGAAAGTGGTCCAGTTTCATTCTTGTGCATGTTGCTCTCCAGTTTTCCCAGCACCATTTGCTGAAGAGACATTTTCCATTGTCTGTTCTTTCCTGCTTTGTCAAAGATAAGCTGGCCATGCATTTGTGGGTCCATTTCTGGGTTTCCTATTCTGTTCCATCGATCTATGTGTCTGTGTCTGTTTTTGCCCCAGTACCCTACTGTCTTGAAGTTTGGAATTGTGATGCCTCCAGCTTTGGGTTTTTGTTTTGTTTTGTTTTGTTTTCAACATTACTTTGGCTATTTGGGGTACTTTTTGTTTCTATACAAATTTTAGAATTGTTTGTTATAGCTCTGTGAAGAATGCTGTTGGTATTTTGATAGGGATTGCAATTGAATGCGTATATTGCTTTGGGTAGTATAGACATTTTAAAAATATTTGTTTTTCCAATCCATGAGCATAGAATGTTTCTACATTTCTTTATCTTCTTCAATTTCTTTCATAAGCTTTCTATAGTTCTCAGCATACAGATCTTTTACCTCTTTGGTTAGGTTTATTCCTAGTTATCTTCTGGTTTTTGGTGCAATTGTAAATGGGATCGATTCCTTGATTTCTCTTTCTGCTGCTTCATTATTGGTGTATAGAATTAAACCAATTTCTGTATGTTTATTTTGTATCCTGAGACTTTGTCAAATTCATATATCAGTTCTAGTAGTTTTTTGGTGGAGTCTTTCAGGTTTCCATATAAATTATGATGTTGTCTGCAAAGAGTAAAGTTTGACTTCTTCCCTGCTGATTTGGATGCCTTTTATATCTCTTATTGTCTGATTGTGGGGATTAGGACTTGAAACACTATGTTGAACAACAGCGGCGAGAGTGGATATCCCTGGCATGTTCCAGATTTTAGGAGGAAAACTCTGAGTTTTCTGCATTGAGGATATTAGCTGTAGTGCATTCATATATTGTCTTTATGACCTTGAGGTATGTTTCCTCTATACCTACTTTCTTGAGGGTTTTTATCAAGAAGGGATGCTGTATTTTGTCAAATACTTTGTCTTCACATATTGAAAGGATCATGTGGTTCTTATCCTTTCTTTTATTGTGCTATATCATGTTGATTGATGTATGGATATTGAATCAGCCCTGCAGCCCAGGAATAAATTGCACTTGATTGTGGTGAATAGTCCTTTTAATGTATTGTGGGATTTGATTTACTAGTATCTTGTTGAGAATCTTTGCATCCATGTTCATCAGGGAGATTGGTCTGTGATTTTCCTTTTGAGTGGGGTCTTTGTCTGGTTATAATCAAGATAATGCTGTCCTCGTAGAATGAGTTTGGAAGTTTTCCTTCCATCTCTATTTTTTGGATCAGCCTCAAAAGAATAGGTGTTAACTCTTCTTTAAATGTCTGGTAGAATACCCCTGGAGAGCCATCCAGCCCTGGACTCTTGTTTTTTGGGAAGTTTTTGATTACTGATTCAATTTTTTACTGCTATGAGTCTGTTCAAATTTTCTATTCCTGTTTCAGTTTTGGTAGTTTATAACTTTATGTTTAAATTTGTCCATTTATTCTAGAATGCCCAATTTGTTAGCATATAATGGCTCAGATATTCTCTTATTATTGTTTTATGTGGTGTTGGTTGTGGTCTCTTGTCTTTCATGATTTTATTTATTTTGCCTTTCCTTTTTCTTTTTGATCAATCTACCTAGGGGTTTATCAATTTTGATAATTGATTTCTGCTTTAATCTTTATTATTTCCCTTGTTCTGCTGCCTTTGAGTTTTAATTACTATTCTTTTTCCAGCTCCTTTAGGTGTAAGGTTAGGTTGTGTATTTGGGATCTTTCTTCCTTCTTTAGGAAGGCCTGGATTGCTATATACTTCCCTCTTTTGACTGCCCTTGCTGCATTCCAGAGGTTTTAGACTGTTGTGTTTTTATTTTCATTGGCATCCTTGTTCTTTTTAATTTCTTCTTTAATTTCTTGGTTAACCCATTAATTCTTTAATAGAATGTTCTTTAATCTCCAAGTATTCGTGGTCTTTCAAATTTTTTCTTGTGTTTGATTTCAAGTTTAATAGCATTGTGGTCTGAAAACATGCTTGGTATAATTTCAGTCTTTTTGTATTTTTTGAGGGCTGATTTGTGACCCAGTATGTGACCTGTTTTGGAGAATGTTCCATATGCATTTGAGAAGAATGTGTATTCTACTTCTTTAGAATATACAGACCATATATTCAATGTTAGGGATATATCTGTTAAGTCCATCTGGTCCCTTGTGTCTTTCAAAGCCATTGTTTCCTTGTTGATTTTCTGCTTAGTTGATCTATTGCTGTAAGTGGAGCATTAAAGAACCCAACTATTAGGGTATTATTAATGAGTTTATTTTGTGATTAGTTGATTTATATATTTGGTTGTATCAAGTTGGGGACATAAATATTTACAGTTGTTAGATCTTGGTGGATAGATCCGTTAATTATGATATAACGCCCTTCTTCATTTCTTGTTACAGTCTTTGCTTTAAAGTCTGGTTTGTCTGATATAAGTATGGCTACTCTGGCTTTCTTTTGACATCCATTAGCATGATAGATGGTTTTCCATCCCCTCACTTTCAATCTGCAAGTGTCTTTAAGTCTAAAATGAGTCTCTTATAGGCAGTCTATACATGGGTCTTACTTACTTATTTTTTTAGATGGGTCTTATTTTTTTTATCCATTTTGATGCCCTATGTCTTTTGATGGGAGCATATAATCCATTTACATTTGTGGCGGTTATTGAAAGATATGAATTGAGTGCCATTGTATTGCCTATAGAGTTGGTGTTTTTGGTGATGTTCTCTGGTACTTTCTAGTCTTCGTTGCTTCTTTCCCCTCAGAAGAGTCCCCATTGAAATTTCTTGCAGGGCTGGTTTAGTGGTCATGAACTCTTCGTTTTTATTTTTCTGGGAAACTCTTTATCTTTCCTTCTACTTTGAATGACAACCTTCCTGGATAAAGTATTCTAGGATGCATAATTTTCTGATTCAACATGTTGAGTATACCCTGCCATTCCTTTCTGGCCTGCCATGTGTTTATGGATAGATCTGCTGTGAACCTGATCTGTCTTCCCTTGTAGGTTAAGGACTTTTTTTTTTTTTTTTTTTTTTTTTTTTTTTTCTGCTTTCATAATTCTTTCCTTGTCTGTGTATTTTGTGAATTTGACTGTGATATGTCTTGGTGATGGTTACTTTTTGTTGAATCTAATGGCAGTTTGCTGTGGTTCTTCAATTTTGATGTCTGGACCCTTCTCCAGATTTGGAAAATTTTCAGCTATAATTTGCTCACAAAAACCTTCTGCCTCTTTTTCTCTCTCTTTCTCTTCTGACCTGCCTATGATTTGAATGTTATTACTTTATAATAAGTCATTGAATTCTCGAAGTCTTGATTCATAATCTTTTGCCTTTGTTTCCCTCTTTTTTTTCTGCTTCATTATTTTCCATATTTGATCGTCTATCTCACTGATTTACTGCTCTGCAACATCCACCCTTTCTGTCATGGCATCCATTCAAGATATCTTGGTTATAGCATTTTTAATTTCAGCTTGACTACATTTTATTTCATTTATCTCTGAAGAAATATATTCCCTGGTATCTTCTATGCTTTTTACAACCCTAGCTAGTATTCTTATAATCATGGTTTTAAATTCTAGTTCAGACATCTCACTTATATCTGTGTTGATTAAATCCCTGGCCTCATTTCTTCCCTTATTTTTTTTTGGGTCAACTCCTTCACCTTGTCATTTTGGAGGAAGAAAAAGATGAATAAAATAAACAATTAAAATTACTAAAAACAAAACAAAAAAAATCCAATGAAGGAAGCTAGATTCCATGTGTGTTTTGGTCTGCTTGTTGAGAGAAGCTTCATAGACTAGAGAAAAAGGAGGAGGGAAAAAATAGTTAAAAATTTTAAAATAAATATTAAATAACAGAATAGACAAAGAAATCGAATTTGGTCTTTCTGTATTCAAGAAAGAGAAAAAAAACCCTAAGCAAAAAAAAAAAAAAAAAAAAAAAAAAAAGAAAGAAAAGAAAATTAACAAATAAATGAACCAACAAATAGAATGAAACCTGAATGGAGTTACATCCAGTTTCCCCTAGAACTGAAACTTTACAGCACACTATAATTTGTAGACCATAAGCAGGTGGAAGGGATTTGTGCTGGTTTTCTGGCGGATGTTCATAGAGGGCAGCTGGGTGGGGCTTGGTGTAAAGGTTCCCTTCTCCACTTAGTGGCACTGATTAGCTTACTGGGGTGGATCAGTGTGTGTGTGCATGCCTGTGGGTAGGAGGGGTGGAAATTCCTTCAACCAGCTCCCTGGGCTCTCGCACAGGAACACTATGCCCTCACCGACCCACGATCAAGCACTCCTCCTTTGTCTCAGGCCTCCTTCCACTCCCTGTCTCTACTCTGTCCATCTCTAAGCCATCTACCTGCCCAGCAGCACTTCCCTTCAGAGTTTTATCTCAGATAAGGCTCTATTTCAACCCCCACACTTCAGAGACCCTTGCGGTTTGGACCCATGTGGACTCTCTGGGGAAGAGTCTCGCCAAGCAATAGCTGGGTGCTGGCTTGTCACAGAAAATGTTCCTGTGATCATGCAGCAGCATGATCCAGAGTTGATGGCAAATCACAAGACACAGGTGGTGCCAGGTTTTGCTGCCCTCTAGTGTCTTTGTTCCAGTATCAGTAACCATGGCTGCTCTTTGGGGTCCACTGAGATTTTGCCTACAAGGAGGCCATATGGCCTCTACCAAATGCACACTCAGAGGGGAACTGCTTCTCCCTGTGTGGCACATGGATCCCTCAGACTGCACTGCCTGTTCCTGGGGATTCACCCTGCTTCCTCGCCAGAGCACCACCAGGCACTGAGCTCTGAAACTTCAGACTCCATGCTCCACTGTTTATAGAATACTAGCAGTGTTGAAACCCTCCTCTTTCTTGCCATCAGTGGTTTTGGTGAACAGATTTTTTTCCAGTACCCTGTGAGTGTTTTCACTCTTTCTCTCCGGGTACTTTCAGGGGGGTGCTTTTCTTGTGCAATCCCAATGTGCTGCGGTCTCCCCCTGTCCTTCTCTGTCATCTCTCTACAAAAATGGGTCCCTACCCTCCCTGTCTCCACAGCTTTTCTCTCCCCCAATGCACCTCTCTGCATTGCATATCTGTCAATTTCTCTGGCTCCAGTTATGCAGATTGTTGCATTATTCCTCAGATGAATTTCTTAGGTGTTCAAATGGTTTGATGCTGATCTATCTGTTTCAGGGATGAGACAAGTTCACAGTCCCTATACTACTCTGCCATCTTGACTCCTCAATCCGAAGACTTTCCAATGTGAAACTGTTCATTTATTTATTCAGCATGGAAGTATATTTTGAATGTCAAATAATATAGATCATTGATTAAATTATTCCAGATACAAAAAAGGGACATAAAGATAGAAGCATGCACTGAGGAATCAAGTGATAGAAAAATCTAGTCTGTAGAAATCTACATGTGCATAGGATAAATTACATGTGGTAAGTAAGAAAGACGACTTTCCAGGAGCCTAGTGAGCAAACAAGATACATAAGAACCAGGAAGAAACACCCCTTCTTCCTTCATGTTTGTTTCCTCTATTGTCCGGGATTAACATTATACCAGGTGACAAAGTAGTTTTTTTACAAACCACATCTTCATTACCACAGAGGAGGCAATAAGGGTGAATTAGGAGCCAAGAGGTAATAAATTGCTAACTTGGGTGCTCACTTCCCATAAACATCTTTTTATCTTCATTGGAACTTTCATACTACAACAAAACAATGTTATATTTATACCTAAAGAAATATAGCTACTCTTCTTATGACTGAAGAATTTCTCATCTTTCTACCACCACATATAAAGACATAAATTTTCAACAGGAATTATAGCTATCACTTTGACTATATCGATTACTCCTCAAAGTTCTTTACAATCTCAGTGAATACTCTGGCAGTTTGTTGGAAACGAAACGTGTACCTACAGTGTGATCCAGCAATTCTACTTAGGGTATTTGCCTAGGAAGACAAATGATAGCATATGTCCATACAAAGATTTATCACATTTAGTTCATATAGCCAAACACTGGAATAAACTGGGATGTCCTTTAACAGGTGAATAAATAAATTTTGATATATGCATATATAATGCAATACTTACTACTCAGCAACAAAAAGAAACCATATGACCCAATATGGCCAGATCGGCAAATAATGTTGAGTGAAAGAAGCCGGACAAAAGTATGTATGACATGATTTCACTTTTAAAAATTATAGGAAATGAGGGGCGCCTGGGTGGCTCAGTCGGTTAAACGCCGGACTTTGGCTCAGGTCATGATCTCGCCGTCTGTGAGTTCGAGCCCTGGGTCGGGCTCTGTGCTGAAGGCTCAGAGCGTGGAGCCTGTTTCGGATTCTGTGTCTCCCTCTCTCTCTGACCCTCCCCCGTTCATCCTCTGTCTCAAAAATAAATATACGTTAAAAATTTTTTTTCATTATAGGAAATGAAAATACATAGCCACAGAAGGTAGATTTGTGTTTTCCTGGAGAGAAGAGTTGGGGCAAAGAAGAGGGACCAAAAGGGAGCATTAAAAAAAGGACATGAGGAGGGTCACCAGGGTGTCCTAGTTGGTTAGGCATCTGACTTCAGCTCAGGCCGTAATCTCATGATTTATGAGTTTTTGCCCCATGTCAGGCTCTCTGCTGTCAGCCCAGAGCCTACATTAGATCCTCTGTCCCTCTCTCTATCTGCTCCTCCCCCACTCATTCTCTCCCTGTCCCTCTCTCTCTTTCACTCTCCAAATAAATAAATAAACGTAAAAAAAGACACGAGGAAAACTTTTGGAAGTGATAGAGAAGTTCATTATTTTGATTATAGTGATGGTTCTATAAATATGCACATCTATTAAAGCAAAATTGTACAAATATTATAGGTCAATCGTACCTCAATAATACTGTTAAAATACTATTGATAAGGAATGTAAGAGGTCAAAATCTAATTCCATGGTTTTACTAAAGTTTTTTTTTTTTTTTTTTTTTATGTAAGAAGAAAACAGTAGCATGGGAAAGTCACCAAAGAAGAAAAAACAGAATAAATTTGTTAGAGTCATATCAACTAAAATTCTGCATGAATATTATTTTCTCCTAAGAGCAATAGAGCATAAATAAATTTAATGGAAAGCCAGCATAACAAAAAGCATGAAATACATGTGTGGTAACGGGAAAATGTTGAGCCCCAAATAGTTCTCCCTTCACTTTGACAAACATGAAGCTAAAACATTCTTTACCAAAATGGTATTATAATAACATTCCTTGATGAGCTAAAGTCTGCTTCTAGACACCAATACATTTTTCCAATAATATCACTATGATTGTATTTTGTGTAATATTGTTATGACAAAATATTTCTGGCATAAGACTTTACTGTAAGAGCAAAATCTACATTGACCATAAATCATGGCAATAGACCTGCCAGCATAAGTATTTCAGATTTTGTTATTCTGGGTCTTTATTTATTGCCTGAAGAAGTCACAATGAAAAACAAACAGTTCACCTCCTGAGTTAATTGGTGTTGACAAGGAGCACTGAGATACTAAACAGAAACCAGAGTAGGTCTGTGCTTTGGGATAGATAAGGAGGGACAATGATAATAAAACCTTTATCAATAGAAGACCTATAAAAATGATTTTTTATACTTTATGGTGGTTAATATTTAAGGCTCTTTTTCCACAATAAAAACAAAGACTAGATGAAATGAAATTTATGAAAATACTTTTTAAGTATTTCATGTTATAAGTATTATACCTATATGGCACGAAATAAAGTAAGAATTTGGATAGGTATCTGCATTTTTCCTTAAACAAAATGCAAATTAATTAAAAATATATAATAATACAAGGTAATTAAAACATACATTCATATATATTAATTAGCAGAAAAAAGATTATCATGAGATATTGAATAAAAGCCTGAGTAATGTACTATATAATAACATATACTTATGCATTATATATATGATTTATATGACTAAACAACTTTAAAATTTCTTCTAATGTAATGTGACTTCACTGGGCAAATAAGTTTGTAAAATAATCTAGATTTGCTATGTAAAGTGCAAAAATAAACTCATTTTATTTTTCTTTTCTTTTTTTTCTTTTTTCTTTTCCTAAGGTACTACGAGGGATTTTGTGGGTGGAGGAGGGGCACCTTATCTGGTCTCAAGGAGTGTTCAGTATAGGTCCAAACATTACCCAGTAGGGCAAAGTGATAGCCGTAGAACTAACCTAGTATTTGCAATGCATATATACTTGGAATACTTCCAACTGTTCTGTTTTCAGTTCACACCGAATTCCTTTTGAATTTTTCTGGTAGATTTTTTATTTTTTTTATTATTATTATTATTTTTTTAATTTTTTTTCAACGTTTATTTATTTTTGGGACAGAGAGAGACAGAGCATGAACGGGGGAGGGGCAGAGAGAGGGAGACACAGAATCGGAAACAGGCTCCAGGCTCTGAGCCATCAGCCCAGAGCCTGACGCGGGGCTCGAACTCACGGACCGAGAGATCGTGACCTGGCTGAAGTCAGACGCTTAACCGACTGCGCCACCCAGGCGCCCCTGGTAGATTTAAAAAAAAAAAATGTTTATTTTTGAGACAGAGACAGAGAGCGAGTGGGGGAGTGGCAGAGAGAGGGGGAGACAGAATCAGAAGCAGGCTCCAGGCTCTGATCTGTCACCACAGAGCCCGATGCGGGGCTCGAACTCATGAACTGTGAGATCATGACCTGAGCCAAAGTTGGGTGCTTAGCCAACTGTGAGCCACCCAGGTGCCCCTGTTTCTGGTAGATTCTTAAAACTAGGGATTTCTAGTATGTATACTGTGAGTGGGGAAAGCCCCCAAAAGTAAACTGTTACATTGGGTCATGAGAGGCTCTTTCAAGTTAGTTTCTATGTCATTTGACATGCCCCCAGTTTTATTTTTAAATATTCTTATTTTCTCATGCTACAAGATGCTCCAGGATTATCTTGTATTTCCTTTGCTCCAGCCCTAAAAGTAGACATCTGTCTCCAGCGCTTTGGTTCCTTCTGGTGGAGAGTGACATTGAGAAACTAAGATCTGGGCTGTAGGTGTGCCTGTTGCTTCTAAGGTGTTGCTGCTTCTAGTCTGTCTCGAGGTAGAGCTAGGACATCCAGTGTGTACACAGTCTTGCATACAAAACACTCTAGTTCTAGGTCTATCCATCTGCAGATAGTTTGAGATAAATATGAGTTGATACAGGTATCTTCTACTCTGATCTGACCTAGTACCTCTGATCTGGTACCACAGGGTTTATTCTAGCATCATTTCCTCCCTATAAGCTGATTTTTAAATTCTTTCTCAGACAGTGAAATGCCTGGCTCATAGTAATTACTTTTTATTGTTTTTTTAAGTATTAATGTCTCTGACCCCAGTATCCATGTAAGATTGTTTAGTTGTTAACCAGCACTGCTTTGAGAGAAAAAATAAAAAGATATAAAACCTAGAATATAGTATTTATGTAAACTTATTTTCTGTCTGCTACCTCATAGTGTCCAGTTAAGACACTTTCTCAGAGTTACTTGTAAGTAACCATCAAAGGAGATTGCTTTAATAAGGTCAGCTACTTCATTCCTGCCTTTTCATGGAGTTTGTCATATATGTGTAACACATGTTAAGAGGTCCAGTCCTCCCAAATTGATCTGCATCTTTATTATAATCACAATCAAAATTCCAGCATCCTCTTTTTGAATAGAAATTTTCAGGTATATTTTAAGTATATTCAATATATATACAGGTGTGTATATATATTGCAATATAGATACAATTTGTAATGTAGTTAGATTCATTTGTCACACCATGCATTCCTTCTTGTAATACCCCCAAATGATTTGGTTTTAATTTTTCTGTAGCAAAGTTTATTGTTTGTGGCAGTTACATAATTTTTGACAAATCTAGAGCTAGTTATCTAGCTACCACCACTATCTAAAACAATCACATCAGTCTGAAAATTTCCTGTGTGACACCTTTGTGGTTAATTCTCACCCCCCCCCATGCCTGTTTTATGCCAATAAATTTAACTTTCCAGTATGTCATATAAATGAAATCACATAATACTGTGTCCAATTCTAGATGATTATGAAAAAAAGCTTACATAAATATTGCCATACAGGGTTTTGTGTGAACATAATTTTCATTTACCTTGGGTATGTACCTAGGAGCAGGATTATAGTGCCATGTAGCATTTGTAAAAAACAAAAACAAAAAACAAACAAACAAAAAAAACCACACAAAAAAACTAATAACATTTTTCCCCCTAAGTGGCTATACCACTTGTGTTCCCACCAATAATGTATGAAATTTCTAGTTTATTGACATCGTAGTCAGTACTTGGAATTGTCAGGGTGTTGTTTTTGTATGTTCTTGCTCATTTTTTTGTTTTGTTCTGTTTTGTTTTAACCTAACAAATATGTAATGATACATTATTATCAATTTATTTTGCCTTTTACGAAGGGTCATCATTTTTGCAAAGTTTTCTTGTACTGATGGGCCATTCATATATCTTCTTTGGTGAAGTGAAGTTCAACCTTTTGTCTCCTGGACTGTTTTCTTTGTATTACTTAAAGATTCCTTTAAATATTATCAATACAAGCTTTTTACAGAAATTAGTTTCGAAAAAATGTTTTCTTACATCTGCTGTTCCTCTTTATAAAAACTGAATAGTATCTTTTGAAGGACGGATGTTTGATGGATGTTTTTAATTTTCATATTGGTAATTTTGTTCTTTCTTTCCCATAATATCTTACAAGTTTGTGTCCAATCTAAGCAACCTTTGCCTAACTAATGGTCACAAATTTTATTGCTATATATTTCTCCAGAAATATTATAGTCTTAACTCTTACATTTAGGTCTAGGATGCATTTTGAGTTAATTTTTTTTTTTTATTACAGTGGGGTAAAGGGTCAAGGTTCATTCTTTTACATAAAGCTATCTAATTTCCCAGCACTATTTGCTGGGAAAAAAAAAAAAAAAAAGACAACTCTGCTTTCCATCTAGATTACTTTGGCGCTGTGTCAAAAATCAATTGACTAGATATGTTTGGAATTAATTCTGAACTGTATAGTCTATCAATCTACCTGTCTAACAATTTGCCAATAACACTCTCTTGATTGTACTTTTATACTAATTCTTAAAATTAGATAATGTGAATGTTCCAATTTCATTGATTTTCTTAAAATTTGTCTGGACTGTTTTGGTTCCTGGCAATTTATATATACATTTTAAAATATTCTTGAAAATTTATATTTAAAGAGGATGTTGGAATTTTGATTTTGATTGTAATAAATCTGAAGTACAACTGAGGATTGACCTCAACAGTATTGACCTTTCCAAACCATAAATGTGACATGATCTCTATTTAGGTCTTATTTAATTTCTGTCAGTAATGCGTCATAGTTTTTTTTATTATTATTATTATTATTTAATGTTTATTTTTGAGAGAGAGAGAGAGAGAGCATGAGCAGGGGAAGGTAGAGAGAGACACACACACACAGAATCCGAAGCAGGCTCCAGGCTCTGAGCTGTCAGCATAGAGCCCCATGCGGGGCTGGAACTCAAAAACTGTGAGATCATGACCTGAGCTGAAGTCGGACGCTTAACCGACTGAGCCACTGAGGTGCCCCTGTCATAGTTTTTGAAGTATAGTTCTTGCATGTTTTTAAAAATGTATCCTTAAGTTCATGCTTTTGATGATACTTTAAATCCTATTTTGTTAAATTTCAAGTTCTAACTCTGTTGTCAGCATATAAAAGTATGATTAATTTTTATGATGACATTATGTAATCTTGTTAGACTCCACTATTTTAGTGGACAATTTGGTATCTTTATAGAAGAAAAGTTTCAAGTTTTCCTCTTCTCTCTTTACACATTTTTCCTTATGGACATAAAAGAGTAGAAAGTTCTGAGGACTACCATTGTTTATTAGTGTCAGAAATATTTTGGAATTCTTCAGTATATTTTATTTTAATTTCTTTTTGATTTGAACAGATATTAGAAGTCTCTATCAAAATTGGGCAAGGAGGGCCAATCCCTATAATGAACCATGTTACATTGATTCACTCTA
Organism: Herpailurus yagouaroundi; assembly: GCF_014898765.1. Lineage (NCBI taxonomy): Eukaryota > Metazoa > Chordata > Mammalia > Carnivora > Felidae > Herpailurus > Herpailurus yagouaroundi. The sequence goes on along the minus strand of NW_024412400.1, from coordinate 40,598,133 downwards.
TTGGCTTAAATGTAATAAGTGGAAACTGGCCACAGGAATCCTTCCGCCCTTATTTGTTATAGACATATATCCAACAAGACAAATATATATAATACGAAAATTTTCAATTATGTAGGTTGATCCTTCCTATTAACACACTCATTCCTAGGTGGATTTCTTTGATAGTTGATCATTGGTTGCCTTAAAAATACAGATGAGCTTTTTCTTTGAAAACTGCTCCACTACCACTGTGGGTAGTATCCCATCAAAGGATATTGCTCTGCCTCAGGCTGAGACTCAGTCTTCAAGCTGAGAGACCCTCATACACATCTGCAGTGACAACAAGTGACACTGGACCATGAAAGCTAAGAGTCTTAAGTTCTGTAGTGGAGAGCTCCTTTTTAATGGTCGATCCTCCAAAGAGTGTTGCTTTTCACACCTTTACTGTGACTGGCTATAAATACGTTCCTAAATATGCCTAAGACACATATAATGATTCTTGCATAGTCACAAGTCAGCTAAAGTTTTTATGCTTCTGCAAATTAGACAATTCCTATCTTGTTAACATTCTATGACCTCTATAACCATGACTTAGAGACACCATTTATACTTCCACACATGTATTAAATTTATTTTAAATATTTATTTATTTAGAGAGAGAGAGAGAGCAGGAACAGGGGATGGACAGAGAGACAGGGAGAGAGAATCTCAAGCAGGCTCCATGCTGTCAGGGCAGAGCCCAATGCAGAGTTTGATCCCTGAACTGTGATCGTGACCTGAGCCAAAATCAAAAGGCTGACACTTAACTGAATGAGCCACCCAGGTACCCCAAATTTATGAAATTTTATTAAAATTATTTAAATTAGCAACTGTATATTTATTGTTTGCATTCAGATACATTTACATATTTTGCAAATATGATGTCCAAACACATATTATTCATAGCCAATACAATAATTAGTCATGCATCTGATTTTGCATTGAAACTTTAATTTTTTCCTTGTTACCTTTTTAAAACAGTCAATCAAAATAAGCTCTTCTAGGTATTATTCTATTGTGTCAGTTATTATTTTATTTTGAATTATGTATTTTCGGGTAGTAGTGAAGAAAGTAAGAAAGCTTGCATGTTTTTATATATTGTTACATTAGTTGACATTTTCCTCATTTAACTTACTCATCCAAGATTACTAACAATTTATCTCATGAGGTCATTTTTGAACCTGATGCTTTCAAACTCCTTTCTTTAGCTCCTCCATTTAATTAAAAAGCAGCTTGGTACTTGCTTTCAGGCTATTTCTAAATATGAATTCTCCAGAAAGTACTCAAAGCCAGCAATATTTGCTTTATATTAAAATGATTTCTAATTAAATCCTTGATTTTAAATTTACATATGAATGGTAAGAAATAGATTTTTATTATCATAGCTAATTTTTGCATGATTTACATAGGTACCAAAGGGAACCTCGGTCTCTATCTCTGTGTAAGTTAATTATAATGGGTGTCTGTGTGATTACAACCGAAACTGCAGTCTGGTTTGTTTTTATTCGTTCTATCTTGTTTAAAACTACAAAATCAAATCTCAGGACCTAAAAATCTGTGTCTTCATGCTTGTGTGCATGCGTTATGTGTGATTCATATATGTATATGTATGTGTGTGTATCTATCTGTACACATGTTAAAACCAAAGTTCTACTTAAGTGTCTTGAGAGCTGACAAATAGAAATAACAGATAAAAAGGGTAATTCCATGAATGATCCAGGTCACATTTATATAAGCTATTTAAATAGCATGGGAGGATTAGCATACATGAGCATTGACTAAACTTAATGCTCTGAAAGAATTAATGCCCTAGTACAGTTTCCACTAGGAATTTATTATTTTTAAAGATTGCTTATAAGATTCTTTCCACACATTTGAACAGAAATATATATGGTTTCCTAATACTATGCATTTCTTGTTTTATCTCCCATTCAGTTAATTCTTGTCCATTTTGCTTCACTACTACATTTAAAGTAGTCCTAGATTCTTGCAGATTAGGGTTATATTTTGTCATTTCTATATTCTCAGCCCCGAGCCTGTGTATGACAAGTAATAGGCTTTTCAATAGGTTTTTGTTGAATTACTTATAAAACTGTATTAAGTAAAAATTATCTTTGAAAATAAAATTATATAGATGAAAATAATACATGGTTTTATTGATTTCAACTGGAATTCTAGACAAATAATATTTTGCAAATAAACAATTTTATTCATTGTTTACTTGCTTAAATATCAGTTTTAAGGATTAGGTCATGATTTACATTTATATGAAATAAGCTATTAGAGAAAAAGTGAATAAAAGTTTGGCATTAAATTGCCAAATAATTGCCTGAGGCATTTAAAATGAACAGTGCAAAATTTGTGACAAAGAAAAGTAAAAAAAAATTTGGGTTAGAGATTTGGAAATAAACTGAAGACAAAAAAAATGTTTAAATGCTTTACTCCACTGTAAGCATGAACAGATGTAGAAATTATTCCCATGTGGCTTTGAGAGTTGACTTGAAACTTGGAAATATCAAAGTGCACTGACTTTTGAAGAACAGAAGTTTGTTAGTTTCTTCTAATGGAGATTTAAAGAGTCAAAATTTATCAGTTAAAAAGATAAGCGGGGCGCCTGGGTGGCGCAGTCGGTTAAGCGTCCGACTTCAGCCAGGTCACGATCTCGCGGTCCGGGAGTTCGAGCCCCGCCTCGGGCTCTGGGCTGATGGCTCAGAGCCTGGAGCCTGTTTCCGATTCTGTGTCTCCCTCTCTCTCTGCCCCTCCCCCGTTCATGCTCTGTCTCTCTCTGTTCCAAAAATAAATAAAC
>NW_024412400.1:40588547-40595209 GCF_014898765.1 Herpailurus yagouaroundi | reverse complement strand
TCTCTGTCCCAAAAATAAATCAACGTTGGGGAAAAAAAAAAAAAAAACAAAACAACTCCTAGGGTACCTGGGTGGCTCAGTCAGTTGAGTGTCTGACTTTGTCTCAGGTCACGCATGATCTTGTGATTGGTGAGTTCAAGCCCCACATCTAGCTCACTGCTGTCTGCACAGAGCCTGCTTCAGATCCTCTGTCCCTCTCTTTCTTACTCTCCTCTGCTTGTGTGGTCTCAAAAATAAATAAAAAACATTAAAAAACTATGTAAGCTCCCTCGACAAATTCTCTTATAGAATATTCTAATTATCAATACATACACTAAGCAAGAAGTTAAAAGCTAATGATAAAAATTTTTTAAAAAGAGAAAAAGTATTTTGCTTAATGTGGATATATATGCATTGTATAAACATGTATAATTCAAACGGTATAATTAGTAAATGAATTGATTAACCAGAAACAGCTAAAGCCACAAGCCTGTATTGACTGGTTGATTTTAAATAAAGGCGTGAGTCATTTAAAAATAATAAATTATGGATTTAATAATTATTAAACTATTCAATAATACCTGGGTTATTAATTTGATCAATTTTAATAAATGAAAATCCTTTAAGAGGCCAAACATTTTCATACCTGTAACTCTCAGTAGAACTGATAGCATAGAACAGGCTGTGGAAACCCAACTTCCTGTGTTGTAATCCTGTTTTCATTATTTACTAACTTTCACTTTGGTTAGTTCACACAGCTTCTCAGGTTTTCTCATCTGTAAAATGGGATACAATGGTACCCGTATTATAGCATCATATTAAATGTAGTATTACATATTATATACAAATAACAGCATTATATACACTTATAATAAATCATTAATAAATATTCACCTTCTTATTTTTGTTACATCCACTTGGCTCTGAAGTCCCATTTATATCACTCTTAGGATTACAGTTCGATATGATGTTTGCCTTTTTAATAAAATTAAATATTATGTCATTTAAGCAATATTCAGATTTTATTCAAAACTATGGGTAACCAATTTAACATTAACCAAAATCTTTCTCTTTGAGTTGCTTTGAATTAAGTGAAGTCCACATCTTACCTATCTATGATCTATTCTAAAAGTGTTAGTCGTGTTTTATATACATGAGTAAGTCATGGAATCTATTACTCAGGAAACATATCACAGGAAAGTTATATGCTATATGAAATAATGATTCTTATATTGTGTAATTCTCAAATTCTTTATGGCATGATTTAGTGGTTGGCAGTGTTTGACAATTGAGACTGTTAATAATCATGAAGGATTTGTTAGGGGACAAATATTTCAAGAATAAGTTTCTAACTAATCATCAGTCATATGTAACGTTTTGACCCAGGTTAACATTTAAAACCCTCTGGATTCAAAATGAGTGATGAAACACTGTAATAAGAAAAAAGAAAATTAACAGATTCTCAGGAAAAAGAAAGACATTACAGATATGTGGAGAGACAACAGTGTAATTTTAAAAATCATTAAGCAAATATATTAAATTTTAAATTACACTTATCCCCATTTTGAAAGTCAATAACAGTAAGAGATTTATTTTCAGATAATAGAAAAGGCTTACAAAATAGCTGTGTTGATAGTATGCATTTTTCTGATATTTACATTTTATGCCTGATTCCTACTAATTTGAAGTGGGTATCCTTATTCCTATTCTTTTGCAATAGGGAGCAGAGCCATTCATTGGAATGTCAATGGTAAGAGATAGTCCATTCTTAACGTAGTCATAAGGGAAGTATAGGAATTAAGGAAGAGAGGTGAATAGGCAAAAAGTCATTGTAGCAGATGTTTCTATTTTAAAATCCATTTCAAGTTAAGATATATTTAGTTTCATTGGGACTAATATGCCACACCCCAAGGGTATCTGTTGATAGAACCTTATATTTTACACAACAGGGTTTTTTTTTTAAAGGTTAGTTATTTATTTTGAGAAAGAGAGAGCACATGTACATGAGCAGGGGAGGGGCAGAGAGAGAGAGAGAGAGAGAGAGAATTCCAAGCAGGCTCCATGCTGTCAGCCTGGAGCCTGATGTGGGGCTCGATCTCACAAACTGAACTATGAGATCGTGACCTGAGCCCAAATCAAGAGTCAGACATAAAACCAGTTGAGCCACCCTCACCCAGGTACCCTCACAAGAAGGTTTTTTAGATCATTGTATTACAGGGGCGCCCGGGTGGCGCAGTCGGTTAAGCGTCCGACTTAGCTCAGTTCACAATCTTGCGGTCTGTGAGTTCGAGCCCCGTGTCAGGCTCTGGGCTGATGGCTCAGAGCCTGGAGCCTGCTTCTGATTCTGTGTCTCCTTCTCTCTCTGCCCCTCCCCCCTTCATGCTCTGTCTCTCTCTGTCTCAAAAATAAATAAACGTTAAAAAAAAAACCCTTCTTAGTTGTGCTGTAAGTTTTGATGAATGTATATATGATCTACTTTTTCTAGAACTAAACCTGCTTCTGATATATGTCAGATACTAAATTGAACAGATTCTGAAAATTATAAAGAATGATTTACCACTTGCCAAAAGGAGTTGCTTAATTTCAAGGCCATAACAAAGTTCATATACAGAACATGAGATAATTCAGTTTTATACATTTTGCATAAACACACACAAAAAAGACTGAAGAGTCAAGTTTTTAATAGCAAATGAATAAGCAAATAAAAAATGTTTTTTTTGGTAAACTTATTTGTCGTGTTATTTTTTTCAGCACCTGTTGGGGAAAATATTATATTAAACGAGGAGGCAATGTATCATATGTAAAATACATAATATACAAAATTCTGGTGCCATCTCCTAGTGATATGCTTCCCTTAGAGATGGACCATGTATAAGCTACAGACATAAATTCAGATTCAATTCAACAAGTACATCTTTAACTCAATTATTTCTTATCCTAACCCTTTATGATTAGTGTCAATGTGTGTCCTATGTTGAAGAGAACAACGGGCCAAGCTAGATACCAGGGTGGAGAGGCAAAGACGCCAAACCAACTGAGAATGACAGTGCAGCAGGCCTTTCTTTACTTCTTTGGGCAGCTCCTTCTGCCCTAGGATCTGGACTAAGATAATAGCTGCCCCACTGCCATGGGGCAAATCTTGTGCTAAAAAGCGTAAGCATTTTTCCATGTCAGACCAATCAGATACTTTCCCTGAAATGTAAACCTAATGAAGTGGCAAGAGGGGAGTTCTCTTTTCTGTGTCACTAACGCCTCTTGCTATTTGAAATAGAACCATCTCTATTAGAAGGGAGAGATCATAACCTAGATCAAACAAAAGCAGAGAGACAAAGGAATCATTCCTGGGGCAAAGTTTACCATCTAATGAGCCATTGAGATTCTCTTTATGCTTAAGCTGAATTGAGTAGACTTTCCGTCACGAGCAACTTAAAAAGTAAACTTTGTATAGTTTTAGGAAGCAAACGTGGGTAGGATCTCACGGATCTCAAAGTTCCAGATCTCAAGGTTAATGTTGGCAGGAACTACCATTATTAGGCTTAGAGAAAGCTGTTACTCAGTCCTAATAAATTTATGTGGACAGCTGATTGTAGTGGGTCGCCTGTTTTAAAATGCCACAGGCGTGCCTGGGTGGCTCAATGGGTTAAGCCTCCAACTCTTGATACTGGCTTAGGTCATGATCTCATGGTTCATGGGCTCAAACCCTGCATCGGGCTTTGGGCTGACAACAAGGAGCCTGCTTGGAATTCTCTTCCTCTCTCTCTCTCTCTCAAAATAAATAAATGAACTTAAAACAATTGCAACAGTTCCCTTTCCAGTGATCATACCTTTGTGGTTTGAAAGCCCAATCCTCCAATCCTCCAATTCTCTCTCCTGATTCTACTAGCCAAAATCTTTCTGTGTATTCTTCATATGCAAGCTATTGGTAAATATAAAGATATTCACATTTTGTCTAGGTATATTTGTGCATACACACACACACACACACACACACACACACACACACAACAGATTTCTATCAATGTGTTGATTTCTCTGCCATTTTATCATTCCAAAATATGCTCAAATATCTGCCTGTCTATATATCTATCATCTACCTATGCACATTGCTTCTTCCTTCCTCTTTCCCTCACTACCTCCTTCCCTCCTTCACTCTCTCTCTCTCTCTCTCTCTTTCTTTCTGTTTATGGTTATACAGTTCATTTAGCAATATTTGTTAAAAAGCTATCATTCCTACATTGGATTGCTTTTTCACCTGTGTCAAAAATCAGTGTGGCCTGTTTGTGTTAGTTTCTAGCTGTGTTCTCTATAGGTTTCTCCTGCTATCCAAAAGTAGAGCATTCCTATGAAATTCTTCATAAACTGAAATGACATAAAGCAAAGAAGCAAATGCCATTATAAGAAAACATTTTTGAGTGTTCCTTGGCCTGAAAAAGAACGCCTCTTAAGCTTTTCTGATAACTTAGGATACATCTTGTCAACAGATGCTCAAAATAAATTTAGATAAAGTACAGATGCTCACAAACACAGTTCAAAGCTCTGGTGACTTGATCCGGAGATGCTGAGTGTAGCTCCCAAGAAGGAGCTGGGCAGGGCCACTCTCACTGCTCGGGGTACCTGCTGCCTGTAGCTCGACCAGCTCACTACAAAACAAATGCTGAATACTTTTTTGCTTGTTTGTCTTTATAAAAATCCTCTTCGGATTTCCTTTGGTTGGTGAAAACAGAGAGTAATGTGGGTCTTTGGTAAAAGTCAAGTGGCATAATTCAAACTTCTGAAAAGCAAGGGATACCTATATATGGTTCTGTTGATCTACGTGTCTATACATTCACCAATCTCAAACTCTTGATTACCATAGTTTTATAATAGGTCTCAAAAATTGGGTATAGGTGCTTCCCTCATTTTATTCTTATTTTTCAAAATTGTTGGAGCTATTAGAATACTGCTGACCTGACATACAAATGTTAGTAAAAGTTCATCTGTATATATATCTAAAACATCTTTCTGGGCGTTTGATAAGAATTATTTTAAATCCATGTATCAATTTGGGAAAGAGTGGTATCTGTATTATGTTGAGTCTTTGTGACCTTGTTGAATTCACTTCTTAGTTCTAGAAGTTGGTTTCTTTATTTTGTTTTTTAGATTCCTTGGGAATCCATAGTGTGGCATATCAATAGAAGTCTATTAGGCTTGCAATATGGGCTTAAGTTGAAGCACATTTTGCACAAATACTGAGCCTTCCAACACAAGAATCCTCAAGTTAAGCAGTCCTGAGGTGAATATAACTTTTGCATCAACGAGTTTCAAAAATTCTTTTTCAAAAGTAATCCCCACATTTCACTCATTTTAATCTAGAAAACAACATAAAGATGAGTAACCTAATGACTAAATAATTGCATTTTAACCAGCTAGGTTAATAACAGTATTTACGGAGATAAATATTTTGGACTCTTTTATAAATAAGATTTCTAATTCATTTAAAAAACAATATAAGCCCACAGAATATTTTACAAACTCATGGCCCAGTGTGAATGTATTTATGGCACAAAATCTAAATGTATATCGTCATATACTTTTATATATAGTTTTCTCTCATTTCAAATATTAATAGACTAAAGAAAATTACCTTTCTTGAACATTCAAGTCCTTGACCACAATTTTAATTTCAAACAAGTTTCTTTTGTCCATAGCCTCACTGTGGTAATGTAGTATTTTTCCTCCGGAAAACACAGGGGGAGTTTTAAATAACAAACATAAACCAGGTATTGTAATCAGGGAGAATAGTCCCCTCTGACTCTACTAAGTAGCTACCTCACAATTTCTTCTTTCCTGCAAAAGACCTACCCCACCTCACCTGTGTTTAAATGAATGCCCATATCCTCAGTGTCCACTCACTTATATGAGGTAACTATGGCAGGTAATTGTTGGTACATTATTTCTCAGATCCTCCTCTTGGATTACTGATGGTTAAGTTCAGAACCTAAAAATTTCAAAGGGAATAGAAGCCTTGAAAGAGCCCACGAATGTCAGCACCACAAAAGAAATGCCTCGCAAAGCATTTTTTTTTCCCCACAAATGCCCTTCAGTTATAGATACCCTTGACTAGTTTTCTGTAAAAAGTTAGGTGTTTCTTAAGGGAGGCGTTTTTAGACGATGCAGATTGTAATACTTTACTCCAAATACTGTATAAACTCGGTTTTTCGTTTTCATTTAGCAAATTACGATATGGCTTTGCAAAATGCCAAACGGTGATGTAAGATTAGAATCCATATGCTTGAAAATGATCTGTTGTTTAGTTAGAAAACATCAAGGGAACGAAGGGATATTATGCAAGAAAATGTGCTATGCGGAAGCAACTAATAGCGGTGTTTTAAATATGGACAGATTATATACAGCATGTAAACACAACATATTACACACGAGGAAAACATCCCAAGCATTTCCAAATGCAAACGTTACATCTCTTTGTCATTTATATCGAATTAGGAAAGTTTCAGCTCCTCACTTGCTATCGTACTCAGCAAGTTCATTGGTGTTCCACCTCAGCAGTGTATTTGGGCCACAGTAACTAAAAAAGCTCACCATCTGGAACATATCATGTGGGCTGTATTTATGTTCTCCAGAATAGAGAGACAGATGTCCACATTAAAAAAAAAAAAAAAAAAAAAAAAAAAAAAAAAAAAAAA
>NW_024412400.1:40533434-40583547 GCF_014898765.1 Herpailurus yagouaroundi | reverse complement strand
TTGGTAACCCATGAAAATAAGAATCGTCAGCAATTTTCAGACAAGCCTTCGTAAGTTGATTGAAAATCAGTCTACTGTACGTCAAAGTACAAAATGACATGTCACTTGTAAAGACTTTCAGTAGTTGAGCTCTTAAGCAGTCACCTGGAAGACTCCATGGGGAAGAGTTAACGGCATTGTAAGTGCAATTTAGTACAGTTTAAAATTAATGAAATGGAAACAGGAAATGCTACTTGACCATCAATCACTGTCCATCTTTCTCACTCCTCCCCTTTGCTTCACTGTCAAAGTAATTTTTTTCCATAATCTTGGGTTAGTTTAGATAAAACTTACTTACTTTGGAAAATCTTACAGAGATGGGAAAATACCCCACAAATCTGAAACCTATCTGTGCATTGAAATCTGAGCATAAAAATGAAATAGGATAATAGTATCATAGAACTTCTTAGTCTGTTCATATATATTAAAAAATTAAGGATCATTAGCTACATTTTCCATATTGCTATGATGAATATAATCTTAGTGATTCAAAATTTTAACTTATTTATTTATCTTGAGAGAGAGAAAGAATTCAAGCAGAGGAGAAGGAGAGATGGAGAGAGAGAGAAAATCTCAGGCAGACTGCACTGTCAGCAGAGAGCCTGATGTAGGGCTTGAACCCATAAAGCATGAGCTCATGACTTGCCTTGGAATCAAGAGCCACCCAGGTGTACCTCAAAATTTTAAGTTATTAATAAGAGTTTGTGCGTGCCTCACGTTATAGAGCTGAAACATTGCTTGGCTGGAATTCCCAAACATAAATCGTGTATGTTTCACAGTATAAAGTAAAATTATTTCAGATGAAGAAACTCAACAGAATATCAAATATAGTTGAAATAATAAAACACAAACTATATGTAAAAACAAATATATAGTTATATTTAAAATTATAATTATGTATGTAAAAGAAAAAAACAAATTATATATAATAAAATGTAGATATATTTAAATAAGTTATATATAAATATATAATATATAAATTATGCGTATACATTTATATGTACTCCATATATAATATATACTTATATATAACATATAATATATCCCATATTATGTATTAATATATATTAATATATAATAACTATATTATAATATACAAATAAAATGACACAGATTCTATATATAATAAAAATATATAAATGATATCCGTTTATAAATTGAAATTGATATTTTAAATCCCTAAAAACACAGGAATTTTTATTATTTCCAACTTTATTGTCTTAAGCATGGAACAGTAATTTATTTCACAACAGGCTGGGTCACAAAGAGAGCATTTTAGAAGGATATAATGCTTTCTCACAGTACCAGAGTAAAAATTGCAGCTAATATTGATGCAGAGGTGTAGACACAGGATGTGGGGGCTCCTGTGAGTGGGTTTGTCTCTGTTTTGCTCGGCTCCATATTCCAATGTCAGCATTGTGCTTTCTAATGAGTGAGGACATTAGAAAATAATGAGCCCAAAGGATAATGGAACTAATGTGACTTCAATCTTTGGTGAGTTTACAGGTAGAAACTATGCCAGATAGGGTTGTCATACAAAGGAAACTTTATTTGTAGCAAATAAGGAGACTTGGGGAACGACTTTCAAAGATGTGACTCCCAGAGCAAGGATGAATGGGTTCCTTTTATTGAGGGTTAGGATGCATCAGAAAGAGGTGTTTTGTCGTCACATGTAGAGGCAGGCATAAGGTCTCAGGTATGCCTAGATATATATTGTATATTACATAAATGGGGTTTGTGCTCTTCCTTGGGTAGAGATTTGAGTATTATAATGAGGTAAAGGTAACTTGGTCATTCACTGCATACTCCATTCTGTGGAGGTGTCAATCAGGGGTTGAACTCAAACTGGTTTGGGTGGTCTTGGCTGGCTGGAGCCCTTTGTCAGGGCAATTGTTACTGTGTAAAGGCGTAGTTTTGGTGTTCTCATGGGACGCTATGCCTGTTGGGTCTTTTCCCTAAATTAAGGGATAGGCTGGAAAGAAGAGCTTAAGAAAAAATGTGGGGCAAAGGTTTGCAGGTACAAGCTTGTGGGTAGTAGAGATAAGGTTTGGGGTCAGCTGGTGACAAAAGTTCTTTGTCTACATAAGCCTCTTCTACCTGCTTTTCTCTGCATGCTTGCTCCACTCGTTATCATTCTCTCTAGAAAATTCACTCCTACAGCACATGGTTAACGATTTTTAAATATTGAGCACCTAGTTTGTTTCCAACATTGTATTTTTGACAGGAGAAATACTTAAAAATTATATAGCACCTTGTCCTGAAACAGTACAATACCTGATGGAAATCAATAAATTGAGACAGAATTATGATGCAGTATTATTCACCTGGAATCACTGATATTTGAGGGAAGAGCCAACATTATAGTCCAGTCAGAAATTTAAGAATAAGAAAATAGAACAAGAGTAGCAAACTGTTGGTTACATGGCCAGATAGCAAATATTTAAAATTTTGTAAGTGTTGGGGAAGAAAAATTTTCCTCAAGTTTTTTTTCTGAATGGCCTAAGAATTAAGTTGACGTGAGACAGATTAACAGAAGAAAATCAAATTTAACTACATATGCATGCATTCACATAAACATGAGAGATTCCAAAGACAGGCAAGACGAGGTATATATGTCATTCTGGACTAAGGAGAAGGAGGGAGGGGTCTGGGGCTTCCAAGGGAAGGATGGCAATTCACAGGAAAAACAGAATGAGTAAATGTTTGGTAAACCAAATTTTGCTGGGACATCCAGAAACGAAGGGACATGGAGAGGATTTTGATCAAACGCCTTGCTGGTTCCTCCCTACCATACCTAATTCACGTTATACTATAGTCATTTATGGTGACAGCTCCCTTTGGAATGGCCCTCTAATTCTTTTAGGAGGGAGGCAAAAAGAAAAACATTTTGAGTCTTCTGTTTCTTAAAAATAGCCTAAAATAATCCACATGCCACAGACACACATTTTTGGGTGGCAAGTTTTGCTCCCCTCCATGTGCTACATATGGTCCCTGACACATATCCTTCTTTATTTTACAACACTTTTAAAGTGTAGAAATAGATCTATCTATCTATCTAGATATAGATATATAGATATATATATCCATTCTCACTTCCAGGGCACTATAAAAACAGGCTGCAGGTTAGCAGGAGGCATGGTTTGCTTACCTCTGATTTAGGGAGAGTCTTGGGTTTTGAAAACTGCCTGAGTCAAAGGCAGAGAAGACGGGTGCTCAGAAACAACCTGACACTATGCTCTGTTAGCGCATAGTGTTTAACAATTGTTTTAAAAAAATCATAATCATAATAAAGAACAGTAGCAACAGCAGCAATAACTGATGATAATAAATGAAAACCACAGAAAACAAAACAATAAAGCCTGATTTGCTAATGTTTGCCAATTTTATTATCTCTGGCCCTGAACAGTCAGTTAGTTTGGAGCTAACATCAACAAGTTGACCAGAGGAAATTGCCCACTTTCAGGAAGTTTACAAACTAGTTAGCTACTGTGGGAATATTTGTACCATGGCGATTGGCAAATAGTACATCAAGTGTTTTTTCTTCGGAAGAACTTGTTGTGAACCATTGACCAGCACAGCACTGAAATGCTCATTATGGACGATTCTAAGTTACCAACCTGATACAATTGAATGTGGGGTTGGGAAGCTATGCCATTATATAGTATTTCTAACATATAGACGCAATAGCTACAAATAACCTCAACAGGACGGATAGCAAAGTATAGTAAAATTATTAGGAAGTAATAATTTTGATTATTCAGTGCCCATGTTTTCAATATAGTTTATTTTGCTCTAGTTCATATGGTTAAGTTTCTTTGAATACCCATGTTTAGTAGCTTCCAAAAGTCCCGAGAACTGAATAATTGGTTCAGGAGATTGATAAGACCTGTTCCAGAACTGCCCCCCAATTTTTCATGTCTCTAGAGAAGAAAAGGAGGCTGTCTTTACAAAAGGTTTTGTGGGGAATATGGGCAGTATTGGAGTATGGGCCCTGGAATACAGGGCAAAGTTGTTTGAGACGTTGGGTTCAAATTTCTGCGAAAATAAAATACAGGTTTAGCAGCACGAAAATGACTACAGGGAATACTTAAGAGTAGCCACAGAAAAGAGCAAAGAAAAAAAAATGAAGGGACACTTTTCTTAGGATTTAATTGGAAAGGAAGGGTTTGGGGAAAGAAAAGGATTCAGTGGGGGCTTCTAACCATCCACAACCTTTACCTGTATAGATGGGAGAAGCAGTTGGCAAGATTAGGATTTAAGAGCTAATATAAATTCATGGCTGTTACATGCTGTAGAGGCCTACAGATATTTAGATTCTATCTAAAACACTTTACAGCTTACGTAGATCTTTCCCTTACATATTTTTGATTCCTATTTGTTAGGTGGAAATACAGTTCAGAAAGGCTAAGTGACTTGTGCATGCCAAGAAAGTTGTGTTTGGTGGTAAAAACTTCCTGGCAACTTTTCATTTAAAGAGTCTTTTTGAAATGTACTTGGAGATATGACAAATCTAAACTGATGTTATGGAAGTCTCTCAGGACAATTTGGTATTTTGCTTTTTATTCTCCCCCACCCCTTTTAGTCTGAATAAAATCTTTTTGCAAAGTTCCTTAATGAAACTGGATGCAGCATAAAAAAGATGAACACAGTAGAGCAATTCAGAAAGCAAAGATATTTCTGCGGGCACTGTGCCGAATGCAATCAGATTATTGCCACTGTATGATTCAATTTGATAAGGAGAAATGCTACGCCAATGACCTGTAGCAAGTAGCCGCAAAGGTGACATCTAAAGTCTTCTACTTCTTGATAATTTTTCCTATTAAAGACTGGCACAGATACTAAATCCGCAGTGACAACAGAATTTCCTGGAAAATTTGGCATGAGGCAGTGTTTGGGACACTGAAACAGATATTAGATAATGAATGAAGTATATCAGAATGTATGATACTATAAGATACACTAAGTATAACAAAACAAAACGCCCAGAGAAAGAGATTCACTGGTTTGTTAATAGCCAATTTTAGTATTTAGCCCTTCTGTTAGCGGAAAGTCCTCTCTTGAGTTAACTTAGCTGTCTGCACAAATATGCTGCAACACCCCTAATAAGAATGGTGAGAACATGTGTTGGTTAAATGTGTTCTTCCCTTGGAAGACCATTATTATTAGCTGTTGAAGGGAAGCAGATTTTGCCATCCCGAAATATGTCCTTTTGGTATAAGGGTTTTTTTATGTGATTTTTTTTTTGAATTGGGATTTTTACTGAAGTACAATTAACACAAAATGTGATATGAGTTACAGGTGTACAATCTACTGATTCAATATATTAGTGAGTGCTTATCACGATAAGTAAAATTACCAACTGTCACCATACATTATCACATTATTACAATATGATTGGCTATATTCCCTATCCAGTAAACTTCATCTCTGAGACTTATTTATTTTATAGCTGGAAGTTTGTAGGCTGATTTATTCTTTAAAATTTGAATATAGCTGGCGCCCAACATTACATTTGTGTCAGGCATACAACTTAGTGATTTGACAAGTTCATACATTATGCTATGTTCCCACAAATGAAGCTACCGTCTATCCCATAACAATATTATTACAATACCATTGATGATATTCCTTAGTTTGTACCTTGTATTCCCATGATTTATTCATTCCATAAATGAAGACCTGTATCTTCCTCTGCCCTTCACCAATTTTGCTCAACCACCACTGTCCTCCCCTCCAGCACAAAACAGTTTCTGTATTTATAGGTCTCATTCTGCGTTAAAAAAAAAAATTCCATTATGGGGCGCCTGGGTGGCTCAGTGGGTTAAGTGTCTGACTTCGGCTCAGGTCATGATCTCACAGTTAGTGGGTTGGGGCCCCGCGTTGGGCTCTGTGCTAACAGCTCACAGCCTGGAGCCTCTTTGGATTTGGTGTGTGTGTGTCTGTCTCTGACTCTCTCAAAAAATTTTTTTTAATTAAAAACAATTCCATTATAATTAACATGTAGTATATTAGTTTCAGGTGTGCAATATAGTGATTCAACAATTCTGTACACCATACAGTACTTACGACAGTAAATGTACTCTTAATCCCCTTCATCTATTTCATCCATTCCTCCCACCCACCTCTCCTCTGGTTACCACCAGTTCTCTATATTTGGGTCTGTTTTCTATTTGTCTCTTTTTTTTCATTGCTAGTTTGTTTATGAAATTCCATATGACTGAGATCATACAGTATTTGTCTTTCTCTGACAGACTTATTTCACTTAGCATCATTCTATCTAGATCTGCCCATGTTGTTGCAAATGGCAAGATTTCATTCCCATTATGACTGAATTATATTCCATTGTGTGTGTGTGTGCGCGTGCACACACATCATCTTTATCCATTCATGTATCAATGAACAATAGGGTGGCTCCATTATGTGTCTATGGTAAATGTCGCAATAAACATAGGGGGGCATATAACTTTTTGAATTCATGTTTTTGTACTACTTGGGCAGATATGCAGTAGTGAAATTACTCGATTAAATGGTAATTCTACTTTTAATTTTTTGAGGAAACTCCATAACTGTTTTTCACAGTGGCTGCACCGCCAGAGGGTTCGTTTTTCTCCATGTCTTCATCAACACTTGTTTCTTGTGTTCTTGATTGTAGCCATTATGACAGGTGTGAAGTGGTGTCTCATTGTGGTTTTGATTGCATGTACCTGGTGATTAGTGATGTTCAATATCTTTTCACGTGTCTGTTGTCCACCTGAATGTTTTCTTTGGAGATACGTCTGTTCATGTCTTAGGCACATTTTGAATTGGATTATTTTTTGTTTTTTTGTTTGTTTCTTTGATATTGAGTTGTATAGTCTTTTTTGGATACTAACACTTTAATGGGTATGTCATTTGCAATTATCTTCTCCCATTTAGCAGGCTGTCATTTTGTTTTGTTTTCTGTGACAACAATTTTTATTTTGATGTAATTCCAAAAGTTGATATTTGCTTTTGTTTCCCTTGCCTTAGGAGACATCTAGAAAAACGTTGCTACAGTCAACGTTCAGAAAAATTACTGCCTACACTCTCCTCTAGGATTTTCTGGTTTCAGGTCTCAGATTTAGGTCTTTAATCCATTTTGAGTTTATTATTGTGTATGGAATGAGAAAGTGGCTCAGTTTCATTCTTTTGCATGCAGCTGTCCAGTTTTCCCAGCACCATTTGTTGAAGAGACTGTCTTTTACCATTGCATATTCTTGGCTCCTTTTCCATAGTTAATTGGCCATATAATCATTTATTTTATGATTTATTTCTTTATGGTATATTTCTGGAGTGAGTATTCTGTCCTACTGATCTAGATGTTTGCTTTTATGCCAGTACAATACTGTTTTGATTACCACTGCTTTGTAGTATATCTTGAAATCTGGGATGATGATACATCCAGATTTATTCTTTCTCAAGGTTGTTTGGCTATTTGGGGTCTTTTGTGGTTCCACACAAATTTTAGGATTGTTCTAGCTCTGTGAAAAGTGCTGTTGGTATTTTGACACAGATTGCATTAAATCTGTAGATTGCTTTGGTAGTATGGACATTTTAACAATATTTTTTCTCCCAGTCCATGAGCACAAAGTATCTTCACATTTTTTTGTGTGTCTTATTCACTTTCTTCCATCAGTATTTTATAGTTTTAGAGTATAGGTCTTTCACATCCTTGGTTAAGTTTATTCCTGTGTATTTTACTATTTTTGATGAGTTGTAAATGGGACTGTTTTCTTAATTTCTCTTTCTGCTTGTTTATTATTAACATAATGAATTGGAACAGATTTCTACATATTGATTTTGTATCCTGAAACCTTACTGAATCCATTTATCAATTCTAGTAATTTTTTGGTGGAGTCTCTAAGGTATTCTATGTGTAGTATCATGTCATTTTCAGATAGTAAACACTTTACTTCTTCTTTACCAATATGGATACCTTTATATTTTTTTCTTTGATTGCTGTGGCTAAGACTTAAAGTACTATGTTGAATAAAAGTGGCAAGAGTAGACATTCTTGTCTTCTTCCTGATCTCAGGAAAAAGCTTTTAGTTTTTCATTATTGAGTATGGTGTTATCTATGGGATTTCATATGTGGTCTTTATTATGTTCAGGTATGTTTCCTTTCCACTCACTTTGTTGAGGGTTTTTATCATGAATGGATGTTATACTCTGTGACATTGTTTTTCTGAATCTATTGAAATTATCATATGGGTTTTATCCCTGCTCTTGTTGATTTAATGTATTACATTGATTTTTGGATATTAAACCATGCTTTCAGAAATAAATCTCACTTGATCATGACGAATTTTTAAAAATATATTGTTGGACTAGGTTTGTTAAAATTGTGTTAAGGAGTTTTGCACCTATGTCCATCGGAGATACTGACCTGTAGTTCTTTTTTTTTTTTTGTAGTGTCTTTATCTGATTTTGGTATCAGGATAATGCTTGCCACATAAATGAATTTGGAAGTTTTCCTCCCTCTTATTATTATTTTTTACTTTCTAAATTATTCTTTAAATTTCAGTTAGCATACAGTGTTGTATTAGCTTCAGGTGTATGATGTAGTGATTCAACAACTGCATGTTTCATTTGGGGCTCATCAGGACAAGTGCACTCCTTAATCCTCATCATCTATTTAATTCAGCCTCCTACCCACCACCTCTTCTATTTTGGGGGGAATAGTTTAAGAAAAATAGGTATTAGCTCTTCTTTAAATGCTTGGTAGAAATCAACAGTGAAGCTCTCTGATCCTGGACTTTCATTTGCTGATAGTTTTTTTTCTTTCTGTTTTTGGTTATTTTTGTTTTTGTTTTGATAACTGATTCAATTTCATTGATGGTTATCATCTGTTAAAACCATCTGTTTCTTATTCAGTTTTGGGAGGTTATATATTTCTAGGAATTTAACCATTTCTTCTTGGTTGTCCAATTTGCTAGCATATAATTTTTCATCATACTCATAATCCTTTGTATTTCTTTTTTATTTTTTTTTATTTTTTTTTCAACATTTATTTATTTTTGGGACAGAGAGAGACAGAGCATGAATGGGGGAGGGGCAGAGAGAGAGGGAGACACAGAATCGGAAACAGACTCCAGGCTCTGAGCCATCAGCCCAGAGCCTGACGCGGGGCTCAAACTCACGGACCGCGAGATCGTGACCTGGCTGAAGTCGGACGCTTAACCGACTGCGCCACCCAGGCGCCCCAATCCTTTGTATTTCTGTGGTGTCAGCTTAATTTCTGATTTTATTCGAGTATTGTCTATTACTTTTTCGTAAGTCTGGCTTAAAGCTTTATGAAGTTTGTTGATATTTTAAAAGAACCAGCTCTTGGTTTCATCAATTTCTTGTATTGGTTTTTGTTTTGTATTATTTTTTAGCTTCTATTTTATTTCTTCTCTAATCTTTATTATTTCCCTCCTTCAACTGCTTTTGGATTTTGTTCTTTTTCTAGACCCTTTAGGGGTCAGGATATGTTGTTATTTTCTTGCTTCTGGAAGTAGACATGGACCACTATAAACTTTCCTTTTAGGACAGCTTTTGCTGCATCTCAAAGGTTTTGGACCATTGTGTTTTCATTTTTGATTTCTTGGTTGACCCATTTGCTGTTTAGTAGATATACTAAATTTTACTTCTTTTGTGCTTCTCAATTTTCTTACTCCTGCTTATTTTGGTGTTCCCTTTCAATTCAGAGAATCCACTTTAACATTTCTTCTAAGGCTGGTTTAGTGGTGATGAATTTCTTTAACTTTTGTTTGTCCTGCAAAGTCTTTCCCTCTCCTATTCTGAATGGTAGCCTTGCTGGATAGCATATTCCTGGCTGCAGAATTTTCCCTTTCAGAATTTTGAATGTATGGTTCTAGTCCCCTCTGGCCTGCAGAGTTTCTTCTGAAAAATCAGCTGATAGTCTAATAGGGTTTCCTTTGTATGTAATTGATTTCTTTTGTCTTGCTTTTAAAATTCTCTTTTCATCACTACTTTTCCCTGCATTTTAGTTACCATATATCTTGGCATGGACCTACTTGGGTTGATTTTGCTGGGGACTCTATACCTCCTGGATCTACATTTCTGTTTCCTTCCCCAGATTAGGGAAGTTTTCAGCTATTATTTCTTTAAAAATTTTTCTACCACCTTTTCTCGTTCGTCTTCTGTGATCTCTATGATGCAAATGTTACTATGCTTGATGTTACTATGCAAATGTTACTGAGTACTCTTAACCTATTTCATTTTTTATTGTTCTTTTTTCTCTCTCCTGTTCAGTTTGATTACTTTTCATTACCCAATCCTCCAGATTGCCAATTCATTATGTTTGCTCTGGCCTACTATTTATTTTTAATTTTTAATTTTTAATTTTTATTTGTATTTTTAATAAAATTTTTAATTTTTAATTTCATTTTTAATTTCATTTGTTGAGTTCTCCATCTTTGATTGGCTTTTTTAATGTCTCCTTTCTGTTTATTGAGGGTCTCACTGAGGTTTTCCACTCTTTTCTCAAGTACAGTGAGTATCTCTATGAACATTACTTTCTCTATCACGTGTATTACTTGTCTCCATTTCATTGAGCTCTCTTACTGTGATTTTGTCCCATTCTTCATTTGGGACATATTCCTCTAACTCTTTATGTCTGTTTTAAAGTGTTAGGAAAGTCACCTATATCTTCTGATCATGAAGAAGTGATACTGTAGCCCCCTACTGTTCAGTGTCCCCTGTTCAACAGAATCTGGCACTTCCAGGGTGTCTCCCATTTATGTTGCATGTATACTACTGTTGTGATGGAGCCATATTTTCTTGTTGTCTGCAATGGCTCTCTTTCCTGGTGTGTACAGGATGGTTACCCTATTTTGTTAGTGGGCCAGTCTAGGGACACCTTGGGTTTGAGTCAGACCAGGAATTTTCCATAGATGCAGTAACACCAACTGCAAGGCACTTTCCCTATGTTGTTCTCTAATAAGCTTCATTGGTGGTTGGGGCCTACAGTCAGACCACATATATATCCCCCAAAACCACTGCTGGGATCATAGTCAAATGAGTGTGTGTGTTTGTGTGTGTGGTTGTCTTCCCCTCTACTTGGGGCAGTATCCTGCCCCTTTCAGAGCTGTTAGCACACTGTCATATTTGTGGTGCATCTTTGAATAGACTTCTTTTGAGGCCAGGATGTAGGCAATAGATTCACAGGAGAACACAAGGGTGGGTGCATTGTTAGCTAGGTAGGACAGTGTTCATGCTGCATTGGTCCCTCTTGTGTCCCTATAAATAGGCTGGTTTATCCATTCATCAGTTGATGGACATTTAGGCTCTTTCCATAATTTGGCTATTGTTGAAAGAATGAAATATGGCCCTTTGTAGCAACATGGATGGAACTAGAGAGTGTTATGCTAAGTGAAATAAGCCATACAGAGAAAGATAGATACCATATGGTTTCACTCTTATGTGGATCCTGAGAAACTTAACAGAAACCCATGGGGGAGGGGAAGGAAAAAAAAAAGAGGTTAGAGTGGAAGAGAGCCAAAGCATAAGAGACTCTTAAAAACTGAGAACAAATTGAGGGTTGATGGGGGTGGGAGGAAGGGGAGGGTGGGTGATGGGTATTGAGGAGGGCACCTTTTGGGATGAACACTGGGTGTTGTATGGAAACCAATTTGACAATAAACTTCATATATTGAATGAATGAATAAATAAATAAATAGGCTGGTTTAGCAGAGGGAGATGGTGCCCACCCATTCTTTTGTCCTTAGAGACCTCTCCTAAAGTTTCCTCCCTGTCCAGGACACATTCTGACAGGCATAAGTCAGAATGTATATCTTCTTTTACTCCAGGCATTTTTCAAACTTCTGTTTCTATGCTGTATCTCAGTGGAGCTGTTTGTTATGGTGTGTCTTTAAGGGTGGAGACTCAGTTTCCTATTGCCCTCCAGCTCTCTCAGAGCACAGCCTGCTGAATTTTGAAGTTATAGATGTAAAGCCCCACAGTCTGCAAGATTTTTTAAAGTTAAGCCCCTCTGATTTTCAAAACAAATATTATGGATATTTGTCTTCCCAGGGCAGGATCCACACACATGGATGCCTGGTGTGGAGTCTGCCCCTTTCCCATTTGCATGCCTGTTATTTCCCTCCCTCTGTGAATAGGCCTATGGGTCAGGTTGGTTGTTGACCATGTGTCCACCCTTCCTAGCCTTTTTTTTAAAGTTTATTTATTTTAAGAGAGAAAGATTGTATTTGTCGGGGGGGTGGGAGGGGCAGAGAGAGAAAACCCCAAGCAGGTTCCATTCTGTCAGTGCAGAGCCCGATGCGAGGCTCAAACTCATGAAGAGTGAGATCATGTCCTGAACTGAAATCAAGAGACACCTGTCTGAGCCACCCAGGCACCCCTCTCCTAACCTTTTCAATATGTCCTCTTCTTTACATTCGGCTATGAAGAGTATGTTGTGCCAGTCTTTTGATTATTTTCTGGATTATTTACACTGCTGTTTGTATTATCTAGGTGTACCCATCGGACAGGTTGCTCTTAGGACTCTCTTACTCTGCCATCTTCTCCAGAAGTTTTGATTCTGCTTTTTGTTTATGTATTTTTTTTAGATTCCTCTTATGCACAGAATCATATGGTATTTGTCTTTTCTGGACTTACTGCACTTAGCATAATACCCTCTAGGTATATCCATGTTGTCTCAAATGGCACAATCTCATCCATTTTTATGGCTGTGTAATACACTTTTTTTATATATACAAACCCCATTGCTTTATATATTCATATATTGATGGATATTAGGTTACTTACATACCTTGACTACTGTAAATAATGTTGCAATAAACATAAAATCATCTAACTTTTTGAATTAGTATTTCATTTTCTTCATTTAAATATCTGGTAGAAGAATTACTGGACCATATGGTATTCCGATTTTTAATTTTTTGATGAAACTCTGTACTGTTTTCCACAGTGGCTGTACCACTTTACATTTCTACCAGCAGTGTACAGGTTTTTTTTTTTCTCTACATCCATGTCAGCACTTGTTATGTCTTGTCGTTTTGATATTAGCCATTCTAAATGGTATAAGGTGATAGCTCATTTTGGTCTCAATTTGCATTTGCCTAATGATTAGTGATGTCAAAGATCTTTTCATGTGTGCATTGGCCATCTGTATGTCTTTTTGGAAAAAAAAATATTCAGGTGCTTTGCCTATTTTTTTCAGTTTTTTTTTTTTTTTTTTTTTAGTGCTGAGCTGTATGATTCCTTTCTATCTTTTGGGTATTAACCCCTATTGGATATACCATTTTCAAATATTTTCTCCCATTCAGTAGTTTGTCTCTCTTTTTTTTTTTTGATGGGTTCCTGTGATGCACAAAAAACTTTTTATTTTGAGGTAGTCCCAATAGTTTAGTTTTGCTTTTGTTTCCCTTAGCAGAGGAAAAATATCTAGAAAAAATGATGCTATGGACTATTTCCAAAAAATACTCCTTATGCTTCTAGGATTTTTGTGATGTTGGGTCTCAGTTAAGTCTTTAATCCATTTTGAGTTTATTTTGGGGTATGGTATTAAAAGATGGTCCAGTTTTATTGTTTTTCATGTAGCTGTACAGTTTTCCCAACATTTTATGGGTAATACTATCTTTTACTCATTGTATATTCCTACCTACTTTGTCAAAGATTAACTGACCATATATAGTCATTCATTTCTTTCTTGGCTCTCTATCCTGCTCTGTTGATCTATGTATCTATTTTGGTGCTAGTACCATACTGATTTGATTTCTAGAGATGTGTAATATATCTTGAAATCTGGTAATTGTGTCATCTACGGCTTTATTCTGCTTTCTCAGGATTACTTTGGCCATTCTGGGTCTTTTGTGATTCCATATAAATTTTAAGGTTATTTGTTCTAGTTTTGTTAAAAAAAATGCTTAGGAATTTCATAGGGATTGCATTCAATCTATAGATTGCTTTGGGTAATATGTACATTTTAACAATATTGATTATTCTCATCCATTATCTGGAATGAATATCTTTCCATTTGTTTGCATCATCTTCAATTTCTTTCATCAATGGTTTATAGTTTTCAGAGTATAGGTCTTTCACATCCCTGATTAAGTTTATTCCTAGTATTTTTGATGCAATCATAAATGATGTTGTTTTTTAAGTTTCTCTTTCTGCCATTTTGATATTGTTCTGAATAATAGTAATTCATGAGAGCTGCACTTTTGGTTTCATGGTGGAAAGCTTTATTAATTTTAAAGGAAAGGGAATGCATGGAATTAAGCAATTATAGTAAACAGAGACGTATGGAGAAGAACGAAGAATGGGTTAATACATCAAATCGGGTGCCCAGGACATTCAACCTTCTTGCTGGGGAAGCACGGTTGAAGTCCCAACTGAGAGTCCTGGGCTGAGTGTCCTCCCCTCAGGTAAGACTTCCAACTATTCCTGCCAGGGCAATATATACATATCCCATGTGTGATTTACAGTTAGCCATTAACTTTGCCTAAGTGCAGCCTTGAGCAAGCTGTTGTTTTCTCTGTTTCACTTATATCTTATAATCTTAGGAGCCTAGGCATCTGCATATTTCTCTTCTCCCCTGATCCATTCCAGGGGGCCAGCCTTGTCTGGCTCAAGGTGGTGAGGCACATTAATCCCTCTTGGCATCATGAACAGTTCCAGTCTCACAGCTGGATACGTAGTACAAGTCAACTAAGTCACCCATGATTGTGTATGTGCTGCTCTGGGCAGAAATGAATGACAAGTCACTCAAACAAGTTCTATACAGAGCAGTTATTAGGATATAGAAAGGCTACCAATTTCTGAGTACTAATTTTGTATCCTGCCACTTTAGTCAATTCACTTATTACTTCTAGTAGTTTTTGGTGGTTTCCTTAGGATTTCCTATGTGTGACATCATATCATATGCAAATTGTGACGGTTTAACTTCTTTAACAATATGGATGCCTCATTTCTTTTTCTTGTCTCATTGGCACGGCTATGACTCTCAGTACTATGTTGATTAAAAACGTTAGGAGTGGACATCCTTGTCTTCTTCCTGACCTTAGAGGGAAAACTGTTTTGCATCATTGAGTATGAACTTAGTGGTGGGTTTTTCATATATGAACTTTACTATGTTGATGTAAGTTCCCTGTTAACCCACTTGGTTGAGAATTTTTATCATGAATGGATTTGAATCTTATCAAATGCTTTTTCTACATGTATTGAGATGATCATATGATATTTATCTTTATTTTTGTTGATATGGTTATGACACTGATTGGTTTGCATATGTTGAATCATCCTTGTATCCTTTGAATAAATGGTGCTTCATTGTGGTGAATGATATTTTTAATATATTGTTTGACTCAGTTTGCTAATATTTTGTTGAGATTTTTTCCATCAGTGTTCATTGAGGATATGGGCCTATAGATATTTTTGTGGTTTTGGTATCAGGGTAAGACCTTATGGAATGTATGTGGAAGCTTTCCTTTTTATTCTATTTTTTTGGAATAGTAAGAAAAGAATAGATATTCGGTCTCCTTTAAATGTCTGATAGAATTCCCTTGTGAATTCACCTCGTCCTAGGCTTTTATTTTATGGTATTTTTTGATTACCAATTCAATTTCAGTACTTGAAATTGGTCTTTTCATTTTTCTATTTCCTCCTCACTCAGTATTGGATGATTATATGCTTTTAGAAATTGATTGATTTCTTTTAGGTTGGCCAGTTTATTGGCATATAATTTTTCATTGTATTTTCTAATAATCTTTATTTCTGTGTGTCAGTTGTTACATACATAAAATCAGAAATGACAAAGAATTATGTATGTCCTTCTCCTTTTTTCTTGATGAGTCTAAGAGTTTGTCAATTTTGTTAACCATTTCAAAGAACCAGCTCTTTGTTTTATTGATTTTTCTTTTTTTTTTTTAGAATCCATCATTTATTTCTGCTCTGATTTCCTTTCTTCTACTCCTCAGGGGCTTTGTTCTTCTTCTAGTTCCTTTATGTATAACGTTACATATTTTTTTGGAGATTTTTCTGGAAGGGAAGACAGTATCACTATATACTTCCCTTTTAAAACTGTTTTCACTGTATCCCACAGATTTTGGACAATTGTGTTTTCCTCTTCATTTGTCTCCATGTATTGTTTTTCTTCTTTGATTGCTTTATTGGCTAATTGGTTGTTTATTATTATGTTGTTTAATGTCTGTGTATTTTCCAGTTTTTCTCTTGTGATTTATTTTACATTATTTTTTTAATGTTTATTTATTTTTGAGACAGAGCATGAACAGGGGAGAGGCAGAGAGAGAGAGGGAGACACACAATCCAAAACAGGCTCCAGGCTATGAGCTGTCAGCACAGAGCCCGACACGGGGCTCAAACCCATGAGCTGTGAGATCATGACCTGAGCTGAAGTCGGAAGCTTGACTGATTGAGCCAATTAGGTGCCCCTCTTGTGATTTATTTCTAGTTTCATAGTATTGTGATGAGAAAAGATGCATGGTATAATTTCAATTTTCTTAAATTTATTGAGGCTTGTTTTCTGGCCTAATATGTGATATATTCTGGAGAATGTTTGATGTACACTTCAGATAGGTACATACCTATTTCCATTTTTTAAGTTGTTTTCTGTTTTGTTTTTTACGTACCTCTTTGTTCTTTCTTGTTCTCTTGCTTTGTGATCGATGAGTTTCTATACTGTTATGTTTGGCTTTCTTCCTCTTTATTTTTATGTATCCACATAGGTTTTGGGTTTGTGGTTACCATGAGGTTCATATATAAGATCTTAACAGCAGTCTATATTAACGTGATGGTCATTTAAGTTCAAACATTTTACTAATAAATAACAGGAAAAAAAACCCTTTTTCCCACTTGTCTTTGTACCCCCTTCACATTTTAGCTATATGTTGTTAGTCTTATGTCTGATTTTTGCCACTTCATTTCCCCTGGAAGAAGTCACTTTAACATTTCTTTTGGGCTGGTTTAGTCACAAAAAACTCCTTTATCTTTTGTCTGGGAAAGTATCTCACCTTCAAACCTGAATGATAACCTTGCCTGGTAGAGTATTCCTGGTTGTAGGTTTTTTTCCTTTCAGAACTTTGAATATGTCCTTTCACTCTTTTCTGGCCTGCACAATTTCTGCTGAAAAATTAGCTGATAGCCTTAAAAGTTTTCCCTTAAAGGAACTATTTTGTTTTTCTCTTAGCTGCTTTTGAGAGTCTTTTATCTTTAACCTTTGACATTTTAATTATTATGTGTTGTGGCCTTCTGGGTACATCTTGTTTAAAACCCTCTGCTTCTTGGATTTGGATGTCTGTTTCCCTTCATAGGTTATGGCGGTTTACAGTTATTTGAAGAAAAAAATATGTTTTCTAAACCATTTTTACTCTTCTTTTTCTGATAACACTATAATGTGAATTTTTTTTTCAGTTGATGATGTCCAAAAGATCTGTTAATCTATCCTCATTTAAAAAAATCTTTTCTCTTTTTGCTGTTCAGCTTGTGTGCTTTCTATTACCATGTCTTCCAGATACATTCTTCTCTATCATCTAATCTACTATTGATTTCCTCTAGTGTGTTATTTCAGTTACTGTATTTTTCATCTCTGATTGGTTCCTTCTTTTAATGTTTTCTATCCCTTTATTGATGATCTCACTGAGATTTTCTACTCTTTTCTCCAGCCTGGTGTGTATCTTTATAATCAGTACTTTAAATTATCAGGCATATTACTCATCTGTGTTTCATTTAGTTGTTTTTGAATTTTTAACTTCTACATTCTTTAGAGCATATTCCTCTGTTTACCCATTTTGCTTGATTTTCTGTGTGTGTTTCTTTAGATTAGGCAGAACAGGAGCATTCTTGATCATGGTAGTATATAGACTGGATATGCTTGATGACTTTTGCTGGATGGCTGGAGCTGTGACTATGGTATGCTAGTTACTCGTTTAAACTGCAGATTTTTTGAGAAAGAAGAAAATGAGTAAAAGAAGAAAACATGTATGGAAATAAGACAAAAAAAATTCATTCTTTTGCAAGTTTCTATCCAGGTTTCCTGAAACCATTTGTTGAAGAGACTTTTTCCCATTGAATATTCTTTCCTGCTTTGTTGAAAAATAGTTGAACATATAGTTGTGGGTTAATGTCTGAGTTTTCTGTTCTCCATTAATATGTGCCAGTACCGTACTGTTTTGATCACAACAGCTCTGTAATTAATAGGACTTGACTCTGAAAATGTGATGCCTGCAGCTTGCCTTTCTTTTTCAAGGTTTTTTTCAATAGTTTTGGCTATTCAAGGTCTTTTGTGGTCCTATAAAAAATTTAGGAGTGTTCTAACTATGTGAAAAATGGTGTTGGTTGGTTGGTTGGTTGATTTATTTGTATTGGAGAGACAGTTGTGAGCAGGGGAGGGGCAGAGAGAGAGGGAGACAGAATGCAAAGTAGGCTCCAGGCTCTAGGCTCTGAGCTGTCAGCACAGAGCCCTACATGGGGCTCAAACTCACAGGTCATGATATCATGACCTGAGCTGAAGTCATATGCTTAACTGAGCCACCCAGGCACCCCTGCTGGTGGCATTTTGATAGTTGAAAGGGACTGCATTAAATACACAGATTACTTTGGGTAGTATAGACATTGTAACAATATTTTTCCTTCCAATCTGTGAGCATGGAATGTCTTTCCATTTCTTTGTGTCTTCTTCAATTTTGCTCATTAGTGTTTTATAGTTTCCAGATTTGTTCCTAAGTATCTTCTTGTTTTTGGTGCCATTATAAATGGGATTGCTTGCTTAATTTCTCTTTTTGCTGCTTCATTATTGGCATATAGAAATGTAACAGATTGATGTACATTGATTTCATACCCTATGGTTTTACTGAATTTGTGTATCATTTATAACAGTTTTTTGGTGGGGTCTTTCAGGTTTTCTAGATAGAGTATCCTGTCATCTTCAAATAGTGATTTCAAGTTTTGAATCCCAGGTGCACACAGGAGAGCTGTGGTGCAGTCTATGCCAATGGCCCAGGCACAGACAAGTTGAGAGTTGGGATCTGACAGAAGACTGGGACATAAAAGGGGATATTGTTTGCTTTTGTGTGAGTTTCCTGAAGAGCAGCAGGTGTGAGCTCCCTTCCCCAGGGACGAGACAGTGGGGTGCCACTCCCCTTGTTCACCAGAATGGTTGGACCTGAGCGAGCAACACAGTGCCCCAGTGGAGGCTCGAGCCACTTACACCAAACACTGACCCCTGTGTCCTGAAGGGGCTTATTTACTAGGGCAAGTCTGTAAACTTGTGCAGTGGGCCTCTCCTGCATGTATCAAGTTTACTGATAATAGAGTGCTCTAAAGCTGCAGTTTTGGTGGAAATAGGACCAGGATTTTTTCCTTTTGTTTTGGAATCAGGCGTATACTTTTTTGTTTGTTTTTCATTTCCTTTTCTTGTTTTATAGATCAGGCTTCTTTCTTTTTCTTTGGAATCAAGGTGTTTTTTTTTTTTTTTTTTTAAATATTTTAATGGGGCTTATTTTAAGAAACAAATCAAAGCACACCTATTTAAAGGTCCAAACATTGCCCACTACAAGGAAGAAGGAATTCTGCAGAGGAATGACCTTATGGGAAAGAGCAGCCGAAACATAACAGTGGAGTGCACGCAGCATACACCAGAAACACTTCTGGAAACACCAGGCCCTGGACCCTACATGACCCTTCCTTAATATAGCATAACTCTCAGGAGCAGGAAACGTCGACAAAATAAGATGGAAAAATTCTCCCCAAAAGAAAAATCAAGAAGAAATAACAGCCAGGGATTTACTCAAAACAAATATAAACAATATATATGAACAAGAATTTAGAACAACAATCATAAGACTAATAGCTGGGCTTGAAAAAAGCATAGAAGATACCAGAGAAACCCTTGCTGCAGAGATAAAAGACCTAAAACCCGGTCAGGCCAAAATAAAAAATCTATAACTGAGATGTAACTGGATGTAATCACAACAAGGATGAAGAACAGAGGAATGAATAGGTGACATAGAAGATAAAATTGAGGAAAACTATGAAGCTGAAAAGAAGAGGGGAAAGAAAACTATCAGATCACAAATGTAGACTTTGGGAACTCAGTGATCCCATAAAGTGTAATAATAGCCATATTATAAGAGTTCCAGAAGAAGAGCAGGAAGACTGCAGAAGGTTTATCTAAATAAATTATTGCTGAGCACTTCCCTAATCAGGGGAAAAAACAGGCCTTCAAGTCCAAGAGGCACAGAGAACTCGCCTCAAAATAAACAAAAACAGGTCAACACCAAGACATATCACAGTAAAACTTGCACAAAGATGTGGCATATGTATACAATGGAATATTAGTCATGAAAAAGAATGAAATTTTCCCACTAGCATCAACATGAATGGAGCTAGAGAGTATAATATTAAGTGAAATAAGTCAGAGAAAGATAAATACTGTATGATTTCATTCATACGTGGAAATTAAGAAAACAAATGAGCAAAGAGACTAGAAAAGAGAGTGGCATACCAAGAAACTGACTCTTAACTATAGAGAACAGATGGTTACCAGAGGGGCTGGGTGGGGGATGGGAAAATTGGTGATGGGGATTAAGGCATGCACTTGGCAATGAGCACTGGATGTTATAAGGCAGTGTTGGATGACTATATTGTATGTGTAAAACCAATATTATACTGTATGTTAACTAACTGGAATTTAAAAACCTCTAAAAAACTAAATAATAATAAATCTGAAAAAGACCCTGTGGGTTATTTTCTGTGCCTTAGAATCACAGTGGCTGGTGTAGGCTGAGGACCCTGGGCTCACTAAGGTTGAAAGCCCACTGTAAACTGGACCCTATTCTGTTATGGGCTTTTAAGTTGGAGGAGAAAATACCATCCCTACAATTCTTCGGTGTTGTTAAACCCTGGAGTTTTTTTTTTTTTTTTTTTTTTTCCTGTGTCCTAGCATGATCAAGGCTGGCATGGGCCTGCAGACACTAGACTAGATCTTGCTATGGTCTCAAGCTCATAGTGACCATCAGACCCACCCATTACCACTGTGTCCTGATATAGGCTTTTAAAGTGGCATAGGAACGTATGTTGTTTTGTCCAGTCTTTCTGACCTGGAGAGTGTTCCCACAGATCCTCTGCTCCTTAGCCAGAGTCCTGGTGTTTTTCTGTTCTATGCTAGTTAGTAACTCTTTTAAACCATGTCTTATTTTCTGTGCCCAAGGACAGAGGAGTCTACTTCTGGGTCCCTGAGAACTAATCGCCCCTACCACTGTTCACAGCATTGCGGGTACAGTTCCCTTTGTGGCCAGGTCTCCGTCTCTTTTTCTGTTCTCTTGCCATTTTGTGTTTGATTGTTGAGTAGCTCTTCAGTCAGCCCTGTTCTTTCTCAGGAGGAATTGTTCTATTAATAGGTGTAATTTGATGTGTTCCACAGAAGAGATGAGTTCAGGGTCTTTCTAAGTCATAAACTTGGAACAGAACTCCCTGTAGGCTGATTATTTTTTAAGAAACTGCAAAAACAAAAGAATCTCTAAAAACCAAGTGGAAATTTTCTGTAATAAGGGACATACATATGAATAAGGGATATCTCTATTTGTAAGATTCTCTTTGTACAAATCTCTATTTGTACAGTGTCTCCCTCACTGTGCTAGAAAAAGGAGAGGACTCTAAATCTCTAGAAACTGGTCAATGGAGGAGACAATTGACTTTAAATCTTCATAACAACCTTTCCCTTGTCTGCTATACTTTTCCTGGTAACCTCCATTAACTGACTCCCCATCCCCAACATCTTTTGTCTTTAGCTGAAGATGATATTTAAGGTTGTTGGCTTTAGCTATTTTGGGAATTATTTAGTTTTCCTGGATCGCTCTCGTTTACAAAGGTGGTATACATGATATTAAAATTTTATTCACTTTTCTCCTGTTAAGCTTTGTTAAATCAAATTAATTATTAGACCAGTCAAAGGACATAAAAAGGAAGAAAAGAAAACTCTTCTGCCCCTGCATTGTCAAGCATGGCATTATGTGTCAATAAATCAATTTTATGTAATGGTAGCAGGTCTAACTGGCTTTATTCAGATTCACGATTCTGCCAGCATTCGTTCTAGCAAATAGAAAGGAGCTGAGAAGAGCTATACAAAATGACTTCGATAGGCAAAGGGAGTCCTCTAGCAAAGAGTGGGTTGTTTTAGACAAGGTCTACTTCCTTTGGTGGGGAGCTGGGGTCCATCAGGCAGATTGCCTCACTAGTGCTGACCAGGTAATTTTATTTTATTTTTTTTTTTAATTTTTTTTCAACGTTTATTTATTTTTGGGACAGAGAGAGACAGAGCATGAGCGGGCGAGGGGCAGAGAGAGAGGGAGACACAGAATCGGAAACAGGCTCCAGGCTCTGAGCCATCAGCCCAGAGCCCGACGCGGGGCTCGAACTCACGGACTGCGAGATCGTGACCTGGCTGAAGTCGGACGCTTAACCGACTGCACCACCCAGGCGCCCCTCACCAGGTAATTTTAGATGAACTGGTTTAAGATTCCACTCCTGAGAGATGTTGAAACTGTAAGGTAGGTATTAAGTCCTGGTTTGGTGACATGGGTTTAGCACAAATGACTCTATTTTGTGCCTATTGTCTCCTTTTAAACAATAAATACATATTATACAGTAATATTTTATCAAAAATTCCCTTATGTCTTGTCCTGGTTCCTTAGAGAATTGAATTACTTGTGTCACTGTTTTTGAAGTTAAAAGTTTTTTTAAAAGAAAAGGAGTGTGGTGGGGGGAAAAGTTGATACTTTAAAAATGCTAACCTACAGTATTTTTAGGTACCTATAAGCATGTAAAGAAATACAGAATATTCAGTTCTTACACAGCAGTTTTCCGTAGAATCCCTGAAAAATTTGATCAAAATAATTTGATTATTAATTGATCAATTGATTAATTAATTGATAATTTCTAATGACAACATTAAAAAATATTGGCTGCTTCATGTAAAATTATTTTAAATCTATATAAAATGTGTTTAGCCAACGTGACTAGTGCACAGCAGCTTCCAGTGTATTAAAACCCTATATATTTTAATCTTAGGATTAAATCAATTGGGAAATTGTGGTACAAAATAATGTATTTATAAACAACTAGGCCATATTTTAGGTAAACTGAAGGGGGGCTATGTAAATCTTATACACAATCTTTTTATACCATAATTACATGGATTAACCTTGGACACTGGATATTTTTCATTGTCTGAGGCTTAGAAACTGATAGTCAGGAAAGCTTTAGGTATTTTGATCTGTTTATCAGAAAGAACATACTTCAACTAAATTCTTCTTATTTTATTATTTTTTAATGTTTATTTTTGAGAGAGAGAGTGTGTAAGAAGGGGAGGGGAGAGAGAGAGGGAGACACAGAATCTGAAGCAGGCTCCAGGCTCTGAGCTGTCAGCACAGAGCCCAATGTGGGCTCTAAAGCTCTCCCTCTGCCCTTCTCCTGCTCATGATTTGTCTCTCTCTCTCAAAAATAAATTTAAAAAAATTTAAAAATACTACTATTTAAAGATTTTCATTTTTTTCCATTCACTTTCAGATAACCCACAGAGCTTAAACATCTATGGTTTTACAGATTTTTCAAAAAACAAAACCAAATGCATTATTTCCAATGCTTGTTATAGTATTTGTCCTAATGAAAGTTAGATACCAAGTAGACATTTAATTCCTTGGCAAAAAAATAAATTTGTTTTGCTATTTTTAGAAGGCACAGCTATAATATAGAATGTGGAGAGCATCAGATATGCTAATAAAACCGCATGTTTTGGTTGTATTTAATTTCATTTATATTAGTAGGTTTCCTAATACTTAAATAATTTAGAATATCAAATTTATTTTCCTATAAGGACACATCTCCCCAAAATTACATTTATGGAAAAATATTCTATTTTTGTTTTCATCTTAAATCCATAATAAATTTGTAGCTCTTAGTAATAGTAAGTAGTTTGATTACATTTTGATAAGACCCCTAGGAATCCAAAATCAAATGCTGTCACAGATAAATTGGTCAATCAGATGAATTAATTTTTCTCCATTTTTAGTAACCATAGAGGAAGTAGCTTTGTAAGGATCTCTTAATTAGGAAAGTTTTCGATACAAGAGAGTAATATGTTTTTCTCTTTCATGATTCTCAAAATCTAGCTATTCTAAGTTAATTGTTTTAAAAAAATATTTCTTCCAATAGCCTTAGTAATTTTGAACTGTGTGATGAATATTTCCACTATTATGGTTATGTTTTTTAAAAGCCCTAAGCATGGGACCCTTATTAAAAGCCTCCATCCTGTGAATGGTAGACAATGGCTAGAGGAAGGCATACCGGAGTGCATAGGGCGTGCTCAACACTAGATCTAGTGATAGGGTTGATGTAAGTAAAAGTCTCAAAGCTTGCTGTGATCAAAGAGATAGAACGTAATAGAATAGGACTAAATTTTACTAAATCCAGTGGATTCAGCCTTTCAGTGTTATATTGGCATAGTGATACTGGCTGCTAGAGATTAGGACAGTTGGGAAAAGCTAACAGGATGAGGTATGATTAAGGGTGATCTTCACAAGACAGGAGGAAGTTGTACAGAGGTAGAAAACCCTGAGTACTTTCTGTGAATAAGATCACCAATTACTTAATAAGCACACAGGGTTAAGTAATTTGACCCAGCTAAGAAGATGCTGGCCTGGGATATTGTGTTAGGTTCCTATTGCTTCTGTATGACAATTACCACAAACTTGGGGACTTGAAGTAACATAAAAATTTTTTCTTACTGTTTTGGAGATCAGAAGTCTAAAATCAAGGTTTTAGACTTGGTAAGGTTGTGTTTGTACTGGATGCTTCAGGAGAATTATTTCAGCAACTTGGTCCTAAAACAAACCAATAAAACATATTCTTAAACATTGTAGACTGATACCCATATTCTAGTCAATTCTTGCAAGAACATTTTTCTGTCCAAGTGCTTGGAAATGCAATTCAATTAATTATAACTGTGCATATATATATATATATATATATATATATATATACACACACACACTATATTATAAATTTTGATTTAAAGTGATTCTACATTTGATAGCAAATATTTATTGAGTGCTTAACATATGCCAAAGGCAGTGCAAAATGCTGTATGTACATTAACTAAATAATCTTCATAGAAACTCAATAAGATTATATTTTTGAAAAGAATCCTTTGAGGTACAGAGAAGTTATGTAATTGCCCAAGGACATGCTATTAGGGGAAAGGTCAGAATTTACTATCAGATGATGACTGTGAATTCCACATATTAACAACTCAATTTACATTTTAACATAGTTTAATAAAGATTCTAATAACCAGGATCAGTGATATTATTTATTAGAAAAGTTTGTCATTGTTAAATGCAAATTAAAAAAAAAAACAAATGTAAACTTTTAAAAGAGTTTGTAGGAATCTCTGAATTGAGAATCTCAAGGATGGATCAAGAGATTATGAGAATACCTTGAGTCACTAGCTAAAATAGCATTCCAAGAGGAAGCCTGGGAACTGATATAAGAAATTAGTTTCCACCACTTTGCAAGAAATTTTTTGCCTCGTGAAAAGGAAAATTCTTTCTATGGGAGAAGCAGCTCATTTGATCTTCCTAATTTAGTAATTAGGCCTTTAGCTTTAAATTCTGTGCTATTTTCTATTGTCTCTGCTCAAATAGGAATAGGATATGAACCCATAATATGCTTAAGAAAAAATTTCATATATTTGGTATGCAAAGAAAAAAATTTCAAGCTTAACAAAAGTTTAAAATTCAGGGGTGCCTGGGTGACTCAGTTGGTTAAGCGTCCAAATTTGGCTCAGGTCATGATTTCACAGTTCATGGGTTTCAGACCCACATTGGGCTTTGTGCTGACAGCTCAGGCAGGGTCTGGAGCCTGCTTCAGATTCTGTGTCTCCCTCTCTCTCTGTCCCTCCCTGCTCACACTCTGTCTCTTTCTCTCTCAAAAATAGATAAAACATTAAAACAATTTTTACAAAAGTTTACAATTCAAAGAAACAATGAGGTAAACACACTAACTTATTAAATAAGCCTGTTACTGGCCAGTAACAAATTCTGGAAAGAGAATACACAAGAGAAGAAAAGTTGGAGCACATTTCTAGTAGCAGTAAACATTGTTAAAATTTTTCTGGAAAGCATTTTAATACTATACGCCAGCAATCAGTAAAGGACTTATAATATTTATAATTATATTCTAATTTTGAGCATTTATATATTCTAATTTTGAGAACTTACATATAGGAAAATAGAAGGAAATGAAAATATACAAAATTGTTCATTACAGAAGTTTATAATCCAAATATTAGCAACTGTTGGAACTTATTATGAGCCAAACACTGTGCTAATGTGGTCTCTCTCTGGTTTTTATTTTACTTATTTTGAGAGAGAGAGAGACAGAGAATCCCAAGCAGGCTCCACACTGGCAGCATGAGCCTGACGCCTGACATGGGGCTCAAACTCATGAAACGTGAGATCACGGCCTGAGCTGAAATCAAGAGCCAGCACTTAATCGAATGAGTGACCCAGGTGTTTGCATTATTTTATCTAATTCTACACAAAATTGTCAAAGCTAGACATTAATCATTTTTTGAATGATAAAATGGAGAAGCCATGTAATATTTGTTACCAAAATCCATGCCTCTGATAACTTTTTTTTTTTAAATATTTATTCATTTTTGAGAGAGAGAGCGTGCAAGCGGGGGGAAGGGCAGAGCGCCTGACGTGGGGCTGAAACTCACTGACTGCCAGATCGTGACCGGAACTGAAGTCGGACATGTAACCAACTGAGCCACCCCAAGTGCCGGGCCCCTGGTAACGTTTTCACAAGTATTTTATTTTCTCCTTTTGAATGACCAAAAAAGACTAATACAAATAATGGTATTTAGATAAGCATTATCTCGGATTGTTTTTGTCCAACAAAATATTTTTCAATGTTTTAACATCATCCTTCTCCAGCCCTTATTACAAATGTGCAGTGCGGGACGTTCTGAGACATTAGACGATTGTCCGCATGCTGGGGCGCTTTCGTGCACGTGTCACAACACTATGAGTGCAACGCACAGAGTATCCCGAACCGTGATAGTGCCCTTTCTCTCTTTCAACAAGGGTAGATGACTTTAACACCCGGTAAAATACTTCGGATAGCTCTTTTGTGAGGAACAAACATGCATACAAAGTCTTTGAGTGGCTCAAATTGAGAGGAAAAGGAAGAGTACTAATTAAATTTTATTGCAGTCTTTTATCTTTTTCCAAAAGGAAACCAAATAGACCAGAGATAGCATGGCACCATCCTGCCCGGTAGCTCGTACCAGGCCATACTCAGGGAGTTTAACCCCAGCCTGCTCCTTCAAAGACAATGTTCTCAAGCTCTTTGGATATTTACAGTGCAAGGAGAATCGAGCAGAATCTTCGTCACTCCAATGATGACATAGTCATGAGTGTAATAGCTGCTTATTGCATAACGCGTTGGGAAACCTAATAGGGTTTGTAGGAAAACCATTTGGATAGTTGCCTGTGGAGTTTTGTTGCAATGTTTCAGAAGAATCAAGTAACTCATTAGAGCAAAACCAAGGAAGACAGTTGTCTTTTGTTTTTGAAAGGCCCTAAAACAACAACACTGTCAGAAGAGAACAAATGTGACTTCAAATCAATGCCAGTTACTGGCCAGTAACCATGAATATGATCCCCAATTTCCTTGTTATTTAGACAAATGAGGTTGTTATGGTATTGCTGTAAGAACAATAGAACATGGGCTTAAAACATTGAGCAGAATCTCAGGACATAAGGGTTCAATGATGTTGAGGAGGGTAAGGAGCAGTAAGAATAAAGTCTTGTGTGAACATTCCTGACTTAGATTGTGGTGCTTGTTCCACATGAAAATTGCTGTCAGTCTTCCCAATAAAACACTAACTAGCACTTACAAGGAAAGTAGAGTTTACTTAACACTATCATAGAAAATGGTCATTCAAAATTACCTTATTTCTCTTACTGTTCCTACAAAAGCTGACTAATCGTGTCTAAAACAGTTTGTGGTGTCAGCTGACATAAACATATTTTAAGTGGATGGCATCCAAATGATATTGATTGATGGAGTTTATCTCCACGTGCCATTAGCAAGTGTCTTTTTTTTTTTTTTTTTTACATTTTCTTCAACCCTATATAGTCAAAACTGTAATTGACTGTTAAATGAAAACAAATATTCTGTTAATAAAATGAGTGATACAAAATCATAAAATGCAGTTAAGGAGATCAAAATTCCCTAACATCAGTAAATAAACCGAAATGGTAGCTAAAAGATGAACTATAGAAACAAAAAAGGCTACAGTTCTGAAATTAGACATGCACACAATTAGACAATAGATTATTACACCAAATAGAGGTGGAAACCGAATTGACATATTTATACAAAAGAGGAAAGAAAAGGATGCTACTTGAAAGGTTAAACAAACTCAAGACCAAATAAATACAGATACAAGTTGTTATAACAAAAATGTAGGAAATGTCCTCATCAAGTTGTATATAGTCTCTGGGTCATGTTTAGACACTATTTCCCTTTTGAATGATATGTTTATTATTGATTGACCAGGAACATGAAGGGCTCTGAAATCACAATTGACTAATCTCTAATTGTCACCTAATACCATTAACTTAGATAAAGTTATCATCCAAGGAATAGAACGATGTTACCTAAATATTTGCAGGTTTACATGAGGAAAAAGGTTATATATATTCTTTACGTCTATATAACAAAGGATTAGGAGGAAGTGGGAGAACTTACAAAACTTTTTTTTTCTAGCATAAAAGGAAAAATAATGCACAAGAATAAAATAACTTCAGGTAGTAGAATAATATTTTATTTTTCCCAAAATGTTCTTTAACTTTATTGTAGTAACAAAATAGAATGACTGAGTTTGGGCGTATCTATCTTGAAAATTTAATCAGTGAAAATAAATGGGATAAATAAATTTGATTAGCATTGATAAACATATTAATACTCCTTATAGGGGAAATTAGTGTTACCTTATATTAAAGATTGCTTTAATAAAAGGGAAATTCTAATGTTAGTGTGACCCCAGTAAGGAAAATACTGGCATGGAAAATATTAAGATTCTTACAATTGAAATGTTCAAGCAGAGGCTGAAGAACTATTTGTGAATAAGCTTTTGAGGAGATTTCCTTTTGAAATACCACCAAGAAACCTTCAGTATTATGGCATGCCTGGGTGACTCAGCTCAGCATGTGACTCTTGGTTTTGGCTCAGGATGTGATCTCACAGTTTGTGAGTTTGAGCCCCACGTTGGGCTCTGTGCTGACAGTGCTGAACCTGCTTGGGATTCTTTGTCTCTCTTTACCCCTCCCCAGCTTGCCCTCTCTCTCTCTCTCTCTCTCTCTCAAAAAAATAAACCTTCAGTATTAGGATTTTATGATTATTTCTCACTGTCATCCCTTTTTATGCATCCTTGTTCTGTCACTAAACTGTGTGTCTCAAAGCTTGACCGCCCCAACTACACAGAGAAATACTTTCAATGAAATGGGTAATAAGTCAAATGGTGCTCAGCATACATGTTACTGTTTGCTTATAGGAGATGACCCTACATAAAATGCAAAGGATTACTTCTCAGACGTAAGCATGCCATAAGAAAATATTGCAAATTGCTTACACTGTCCAAATACATAAAGAATAAAGGGAGGAGGACACTCCACATACACACACGCAAAGGGCATTAAGATACACAATTCCCAAAGTCCAGCTATAGTTTGGTAAAACAAAAGTATCTGAAGCTTGTAGTGAATTAACTTTAAAAAGGAAAGGCTATGTCTTTTGCTACTGCTAACATCAATGCTATTATGCTTTTATTTTAGCACATTTCAAATGATATGAGACACAGAAGGACCTATTTATAGATAATGCCCCTTTTATTGTTTGACACTGAAGGTTAAATGGAAGCTTTCCCCCCTTGTTTTATATTTACAAAAGCTCTCAATCATCTTTGGTGAAGTAAAAATAAAATTGTAAACAGGTGATATTCATTTGACTTGCAAAGAATGTCCTTTTATCTTCAAACATGCTGGTATTCCACGATACTCCTCCCTCCCTCCCCCACTGCCTGCTTATCAACTTATAAAGAGCTCCTTGGGGCAATGCCAGACTCTACAATTAAAGGTAGATTTTTAGAACCCCCCTGAAAAATATTCTGGTATCAGACTTTGTAATTTTGCTTCAAACTGTCCCCAGGAAACAATGATGTGGAGGAATAACACATTATTTAGAAAGTAAACACTGTCTAAAATATTGCATGTTTTGAAGGTAAAAAATTATATACAATGAATAGATAAATTAAGTAGATAACAAACTCCAGGCTGTCAATGGCCTTTCATGCATTGACTAAAAAGGCCAATACCAAACATTGTGATTTCACACTTAATTATTTGTTACAGTCATCATAGGAAGTGATACTAAAACTATTTCATTGATTTTTAATTTCATTATGATATGGTGAAACACTCATGAGAATATATGTCCTGACTGCTGACATGAATATTTTTTTCTTTTACATACACACATCTTCTCACAAAAAAAATGGTAAGTGCATCTTTCTGTAATAGTATATGAATAAATTATTGATTATGTGAATATCTGTCTGTAATTTGTACCTAAACATGTATGTCTATCTGTATAGGAAGAGAAAGTTGGATGCAGTCAAATTTGAGTAAATTAGAAAGTTCTAGAAAAGTAGAATCTGAATTAGAAATAGAAGAGCTGATTAGTATCGGAATCACACCCGATAATGTGGTAGGAGATGGTCCACTCGTATATGCCTCAAGAGTAGAGCTGCTACAGTTCCATCTCCCTATTCCTACAAATAAAACCTCACAATGATCCTTTATATAATGAACTTGTAATAAAATGTAATAAAGGAAATAATAAAATGGGTGCCGCATCTCCCCTGAACAAAATATAATTGACATGGCGACAGACATTAGGAAAGAACTTGTAGGTGGCAGGAAAGAAGTAGCTGAAGGTTGCTCTTGAACATTAGTAAGATACACAACGGTATCGATAAAAAAAAAAAAAATGTCATATTACAACTGTTCCTGGCTTACAAAGAGTCAAGCACCCTCTTACTATGTAGGCTTAGAATTATCCCTGGAAGAGCTGTTAGAGCTTGTGTTTGGTGATTGTAAAGGATGTCCTTTACATAGATAGAAAATTCTATCTGGTATTAATGATATGGTGCATTTTGTTGGTTCAGCGTGATAATTTAATATTAGAGGAGATTTAAGACAGAGGAGGTTCAAAGTCTTATTAAGCAAAGGCCTAGTTGCCCTTTCAAGTGAGGATAACATTGCTGGCAAACCGTCTTAGGCTGAAATTACTCTGTACATTTTTGTAGTTTCTTTTGTAGTATATATCGCATATGTAAGAGTATTTTGAAAATAGAATATACCTTGTATAATTATTATACAAGTTCAGAAATAGACTTTTCTATAAACGATGAAATATGTTATATTCTGTTGTATCCTCAATTCATTTATTCATAAATGCACAAGCATACTCACAAATAGACCGTCTATTTGAGGACTGAAATAACTAATTAATGCATATATATTCCATACCCAGGTTTTGAAAAATCACTTGGAATATTTTAATCGTGAAATCTATTACCTTTGGGTCAAACTACACTCATTATCTTGTTATGTTTGAATCAAATGTCCGTATTGGCCTTCTTTTCCCAGTATCTGTAAAAAGTTCCCAAACTCTATTTCATTGTTGTTCTAATAAATTATTTTTCTGCTTGTATATCAATTCAGTAAGAAACAATGGCATTGCTATTAGTTACCCTTAAAATATACCGACATCAGTGAAAAATCTAAATGATTCAAATCAAATGAATTTATTTGAAAATTAGATTTTCAATTGTTTGAGTGGAATTGTATATTTAATGGCTAGATTTAGGAAAGATTATTATGAATTCCTGTCTACAGGGAGAATTCACTACTTTTCCTTTACTGTCACTTTACTCACAACACTTTTGATACCAAATGTGTGGATGCCCTCCCCTCACCATCCACACACACACACAATCAAGCAATTATCTATGACACAAGCTGGTGTTCAACACCTGAATTCAATTCTGATACAAACTGGAGTGGGTGGAGATGCCACAGATTAAGGTCTCACAAGACTGTCTCTCTAATTCCACCTCAGTTACCACTTGTGAATCCAAGTTCCCATGGCCCCATCCTCAGATTCCATCATTTGATAGAACATCTCACAGAACTCAGGGAAGTATTTACTTATATTTAAAGGTTTGCTATATAATAATGGATATAAATGAATAGCCAGATTAAGAAATAGATGCATAGGGTAAGGTCTGGAAAGGACCCCAGAGTAGGGCCTTATATTGCTATGGAGATGGGGTACCACCCTCCTGTCCCATAAATGTGTTTGCCAGCCTAGAAACACACCAAACCCCATACTTTTGGGATTTTTATGGAGACTTCATCATGTAGGCATTATTAATCATTACCTCAATCTCCAGCTCCACTCCTTTCTCAGAGAACGGGAGTGGGACTGGCAGTTCCAAGTTTCAAATCATGACTTGGACTTCATGGTGATCAGCCCCCATCCTGAAACTATCCAGGAACCCACTAAGAGTCATCTCATTAAAACAAAAGACACTACTCACACCCAGAAATTCTAAGATATTTAGGAGCTCTGTACTCAAAACCAGAGGCAGAGATGATGATTGATAGATGATATATAAAATTTCACAATTCCCCCACCCTTTAAATGTTGCCTGACTGGCAGCTCCTCTTTGAACACCAACACATCTACAAAGATACAATTCCTATTAAGTTAGGGTAACTAGGATCTGGAAGAAATTTCGAACTGGATTTCCAACAACAACAAAAATGGAGGCATGCCCATGCTTGGTATAATGAAACAGAACAGACTCATCCAGTCAAAGAATATGAAAAGATAATATGTCTGTCACCCATTCTCAGTCTTCATTTCAGAGTCTGTCATTCTCTACGTCCAGAAAAACTCAAAAGTATTCATAAAACATTGTGCCCACTATACGCACGCTCACTAAGCTGATTTTCAAATATTTAACTTTCTAACATTAAGAAAAGTAGAAACAGAGAAGTAGAAACCGGTAGTGAGATGCTGTAACCTAAAAGGTATTGTTTTTATAAATTATTAACTATTATTTAAGGATTAAATTATGATTATGGCTGCACAGGTGCATGTTTTCACACACACTCACACTTGGGTTCCAGTGGGAAAATACACTATTGAATCAGCAAAAAAGGTAACACTTTAAAGGTTAAAAGGTGGCACAAGAGAAGAAAATATTCTATGACAAGAAATAAAGATTTAGAAGACCATACATATCTTTTTTGCCTATTGTCACTTAGCAAACTAGCCCAAAATTTGGCTTAAGACAAAAAGTGTTATGATTTTTAGGTTGACGTGGAGAAGCTATCTATTTTTCTGTTTCACACAGTGTTGTCTGTGACTATATTCAACTGGAGGCTTCAGTGGGGCTAAAATATTCAAGATGGCAGAATGACATGGCTATAAGTTGTTGGCTGTAGGCTTGGGGCTTAGCTTGGGCTAGACAGCATGACTTTCCTCCTCTCTAATGACCTCTTCTTCAACCTATTTGGGTTCTTCATAGCATGGTGTTTCTAGATGGAAATATTCTAAGTTATAAAGGCAGTAGATGCATATCTCTTAAAACTGCCTCAGAAATCATACAGCATCTCTTCCACTGTTTTCTATTAGTAAAAACTAGTCACAAGATGAACTAGATCCAAGGAGAAGTGAAATAGTCTGAATTTCTCAATGGAAGAAATGGCAAAGAATTTGTGACCATTTTTTTTTTTTTATCTACCACAGGTATCTTTAG
The DNA here is from genome assembly GCF_014898765.1 of Herpailurus yagouaroundi. NCBI lineage: Eukaryota > Metazoa > Chordata > Mammalia > Carnivora > Felidae > Herpailurus > Herpailurus yagouaroundi. The sequence goes on along the minus strand of NW_024412400.1, from coordinate 40,549,547 downwards.
TAGGATAGAAAAAGTTACTCTCTATAAAATATATGTAGAAGGTGATAAAAAGGAAAAATAATTAGGTCAAGCAATAATAAAAAAGAAAAAAAAATAAGGGAGTTCTGGTCCACGATGGCAGCATAGGAAGACCCGGAACTCACCTCCTCCACAGAACCCCTAATTACACCTATTAATACTTAACAGTTCCTCCTGAAGAAAGACTGAGGAGTGACTGAACAGCTACTGAAAAACCAAAGACAGAATGGCAAGAGAGATGAACAATGATAACAAACAAAACCCCCATCAGCACTGTGAACAGCAGTGTGGTGAGAAAGAGCACTGGAAGAGGGAGAACAGATTCTTCCTGTCCATAGAGGGAAAAAAAAAGCCATGGTTTAAAAAAGCAATTAGCATATAACAGAGATCATACTAGGACTCTGCCAAGGGGCAAAGAAGCTGCTGGAACACTGTCCAGCTCAGAGGGACTGGAGAAATATATGTTTTATGTGTCCTTCCCATCTTAAAAGCCTAATCCATAGCAGGGTCCGGACACTACAATGGACAGCTCTTGTCACTGTGAGCATGCAACCTCAGTAAGCACAGGGTCCACAAGCCCAGACCAACCCTGGTCAGGCTGGGATAAAGAAAAAGCTGGAGCTTAGAAGGACCAAGAAGTGGTGGCAACATTCTTTTTCCCTGTTCCTTAAAGCCAAGGCTGGAGAAAAGCATGGATGCCATAACAGGCAGGTCCAAACACCATAAGTGGAAGGCCTGGTCCTCACAAGGAATTTCTATGCTCAGCTAGACCAGAATCCCCAATCCCACATCAACCTTGGTCACACTGGGACAGAGAAAAAGAAAACAACATGGTTTAAAAAAGGACCAAAGAGCTGTGGGGACACAGTCTTCCCCCTTACCTTTAAAGCCCAGACCACAAAAGGTTCCAGATCACAGTAAGCTTACAACCTCAGTGAGCCCTAGGTTGGCAAGCCCACATCAGACTTGTGGTGCTGGGGCACAGAAAATAAGCCATGGAGTATTTCTTGTTTCACTTTTTTGTTCTTTTTTTAATTAAAAAATTATTTCTATGCATTTTATTTTTCTATTTTTTAATATTTATTTATTTTTGAGAGCAGCAAGCCTGCTGATGGGGGCTCAAACTCATGAACTGTGAGATCATGACCTGAGCTGAACTCAGATGCTCAACCACCCAGGTGCCCCAGTGCATTTATTTTAAATAAATATTTATTTGAAATATTTTTAAAACTTGTCCTGTTATCTTTTAACTTTTTGGTTTTTTTTTTTTTTTTTGGTTTTGATTTTTTTTGTTTTTGTTTTTGTTTTCTTTTTACTTATTTTTTCCTTATTTTTTCTTTTATTATTTTAATTTTATTTTATGATTTTTTGCTTCATATAAAAATCTGTGGTTTAAGAGTAAATACAGCCACACCTCCAGTACCCATCAAAAGTCACCAAGCAAACACAGTCTCCATGGAGGACTCAATGAACAAGACCACTTTTTCAAATTTAGAAGTAGCCATTCTGGCTAATCAAAAGAAACACACACAGAAAGTCAGCAAAATGGGGAGACAGGATTATTCCCCAAAGAAAGAGCAAGAAAAATCCTCAGAAAAAGAACTAAATGAAACAGAGATAAGCAATATGTCCGATAAAGAATTTCAAGTAGTGATTGTAAAGATATTTACTGGGCTGGAGAAAAGAGTTAAGGATCTCAGTGAGACTTTGAAAAAAGAGAACATATTAAAAAGAAGAATTGAAGAGTTGAAGAATACAATGACTGAAATACAAAACAAACTACAGGCAATCAATGGATCAGAGGATGCAGAAGAATGTATCTGTGGCCTGGAAGACAGGGTAGTGGAAAGCCCTCAAGCTGAACAGAAAAAAGAGAAATATTTTTTTTAATGAGGGTAAGAGATCTCTTGGGCAACATGAAGTGAACAAACATTCACATTATAGGGTCCCAGAAGGAGAAGAAAAGAGAAAAAGGTGTAGAAAACTTGTTTGAAGAAATAACTGAAAACTTCCCTATTGTAGGAAAGGAAATAGACATCCAAGTCCAAAAATTACAGGCAGTTCCAAACAAGATGAACCCTAGGAGGGCCATACCATGTCATATATAAGTAAATGTCAAAGATTAAAGAGAGAGAGAGTGTTAAAATCAGCAAGAGAGAAACAAAATCTACCTACAATTTACCTGATAGGAAAAACCTATAAGGCTATATCAGCTAAATTTTCAGCAGAAACTGTCCAGGCCAGAAAAGAGTGAGAGGACATATTCAAAGTGCTGAAAAGAAAAAAAAACCCCTGCAACTAGGAGTTCTCTACCCAGCAAGATTATCATTCAGGTTTGAAGGTGAGATAAAAAGTTTCCCAGGTAAATGAGTTGATTACCGCTAAACTAATCTTATGAGAAATGTTAAGGACCTTTAAGTGGAAAAAAAAGTCTATAATTAGACATAGTCCATATTATGAATAACAAGATGTAAAATATGACAACATGTACATAAAATGTGGAAAAAGGAGTAAAAAGATTAAAGAAGGTGAAAAACAAAGTTTTTTTTTAAGAATCTGTTTGAACCAAAATGACCATCTACTAGACTGCTGTTTACATAGAATGTTATAAATGAACCTCATGTAGCCACAAACCCAAAGCCCCTATTACATACATAAGGTAAAGAGAAAGAAAAACAAACACTATAGAAGCTTACAGAAACTTATAGAAGCTTATCAACAAAAATAGAGTAAGAGAAGAATAAAAGAGCAAAGAAATATTATAAGAAACAACCAGAAAACAAAGTTTTTAAATGGCAATAAGTACATATCTACCAAAAATTACTTTGAATGTAATGGACTAAATCCTCCAATGAAAAGACACACTATGGTGGAATGGATTACAAAATAAGACCCATCTATATGTTACCTACAAGAGACTCAACTCATACCAAAGACATATACAGACTGAAAGGGAAAGGATCAATAAATATATCCGTGAAAATAGAAGTGAAAAAAAAAAAAGAACCTGGGGTAGCAATACTTATATCAGACAAAATAGACTTTAAAACTAAGGCTGTAACAAGAGACAAAGAAAGTCATTACAAAATGATAAAGGGATTAACCCAAACAGAAGATATAACCATTGTAAATATCTATGCACCTTACACTGAAACACCTAAATACATAAAGCAATTATTATTAGACACAAAGAGAAATTAATGGTAATACAATAATAGCAGACTTTCATGTCTTACATCAAGGGATAGATCATACAGACAGATAATCAGGAAACAATGTTTTTGAAAAGCACATTGGATTTGATGGACATAAAAATATATGTACATTCCATTCAAAAACTAAAACCAGAATACACATTCTTTTTGAGTACACATGGAACATTCTCCAGTATAGATCACATATTAGGCCATAAAACGGGATTCATAAATTTAAGATTGAAATCATACCATGCATTTTTTTTTCTGATCACAACAGTATTAAACTAGAAATAAATCACACACAAAAAAGGATAAACACAAACCTGTGAAGATTAAACAACATGATACTGAACAAACCATGGGTCAACAAAGCAATCAAGAAATAAATTTTAAAAATACATGAAGACAAAATGAAAATATAATGGCCTAAAATCTTTGAGACAGAGCAAAAGCAGTTCTAAGAGGGAAGTGTATAGGGATACATACCTACCTCAAGAAACATGAAAAGTTCAAATAAATAATCTAAGTTTACACCTAAAAGAACTAGAAAAAGAGTAGGACCGTGATTAGTAGAAGACAGGAAATAATAAAAATCATAGTAGGACAAATGATATAAAGACTAAAAGAATAGAGAAAATCAATAAAAACAGAAGTTTGTTTGAAAAAATAAAGAAATTTGACAAACCCTTAGCCAGATTCATCAATAAAAAATAGAAAGGACCCAGACAAATAAAATCAGAAATGAGAGAGGAGAAACAACTGACACCACAGAAATACAAAGGTTTGTAAGAGGATATTATGAAAAATTCTATGCCAACAAACTGGACAATCTAGAAAAAAAGGATAAAGTTTTAGAAACATACAATCATCCAACACTAAGCTAAGAAGAAATAGAAAATATGAACAGACTAATTTACAATCTATGAAATTGAATTGGTAATCAAACAACTACCAAAAAAATAAGAGTCCAGGACTAAATGGATTAAAAAGTGAATACTTTCAGTCATTTAAGTAGTTAATACCTACTCTACCCAAACTATTGCAAAAAAAAAAAAAAAAAAAAAAAAAAAAGGAGGATGGAAAGCTTCCAAATTCATTCTGAGGCCAGCATCATCTTATTTAATGTTAAAACCAGACAAAGCCCCCAAACAGCAGCAGCAACAACAACAGAAAGAAGACTATAGACCAATATCTACGATGAACACTGATGCAAAAATTCTCAACAAAATATTAGCAAACTTTACACAATAATACATTAAGATCATTCAGCACCATCAGGATAGATTTATTCCAGAATAGGTCAGTATTCACAAATCAATACACATCACAATACACAATACACAATTCACAAATCAACATCATATACATCAACAAAATGAGTAAAAGAATCATACAATCATCTCAATAGATGCAGAAAAAACATTTAACAAAATACAACATCCATTCATAATAAAACCCCCCAACAAAGAAGGTTTAGAGGAAACATACTTAAACATCATAAATGCCATGCATGAAAAACCCATTAACATCACACTCCAAGGTGGAAAACTGAGAGCTTTCCCTCTAAGGGCAGGAACAAGACAAGGATGTCCACTCTCGCCAATTTTATTCAATATAGTACTGGGAGTCTTAGCAACAGGAATCATACAAGAAAAAGAAATAAAAGGAATCCATATTGGTAAAGAATAATTTAAATAGTAACTATTTGAAGAAGACATGATACTATATACAAAATATCCTAAAGACTTCACACACACACACAAAAAAAACCCCAAAAAAACTACTAAAAATAGTAAACAAATTGAGTAATGTGGCAGGATACAAAATTACTACCCAGAAACTGGGAGTGTTTCCACACACTATAGCAGACCGAGAAATTTTAAAAACAACACCATTTATGATCGCACCAAAATGAATAAAATACCTAAGAATAAACTTAGCCAAAGAGTTGTAAGACTGGTACTTCAAAAACTATAAAACGCTGATGAAAGAATTTGAAGATGACAAAAACAAATGGAAAGATACTCCATGCTCATGGATTGGGAAACAAATATTGTTTAAATATCCATACAACTCAAAGCAATCCACAGATTCAAAGAATTTCCTATCAAAATAGCAACAGCATTTTTCAGAAAACTAAAATAAATAATACTCAATTTCATATGGAACCACACAAGACTCTGAATAGCCAAAGCAACCTTGAGAAAAAAAGGGCAAAGCTGGAGATATCACAAAACTAGACTTCAAGATATACTACAAAGCAGTAGAAATCAAAACAATGTGGTACTGACACAAAAATAGACACCTAGATCAATAGAACAGAGACTACAGAAGTAAACTTACAATTATATGGTCAGTTAATCCATGACAAAGGAGGCAAGAGTATACAATGAGGAAAAGACAGTCTCTTCAACAAATAGGGTTGGGAAAACCAGTCAGTTGCATGCAAAAGAATGAAACTCGACCAGTTTCTAACACCATACACAAAAATAAACCCCAAATGGATTAAAGACCCAAATGGGAGACCTGAAACCATAAAAGTACTAGGACTTTTTTAGGGCAGTAATTTCTCTATCTGTAATTCATACTATCTGTAGCAATACTTTTCTAGAAATGTCTCCTCATTCAAGGGAAAGCAAAGCAAACAGAAACTACTGGGACTGCATGAAAGTAAAAAGCTTCTGCACAGCAAAGGAAACCATCAACAAAACAAAAAGATAACCTACTGTATGGGAGAATATATCTGAAAATTCTATATCCAATAAGGGGTTAATATCCAAAATATATAAAGAAACTCTACAACTCAGCACCAACAAAACAATTGGATTAAAAAATAGGCAGAGGACCTGAATAGACATTTTTTTTTAAAAAGATATAACAGATGGCCAACAGACACATGAAAAGGAGTTCAACATCACTAATCACCAGGTAAACACAAATCCAAACCACAATGAGATATCACCTTACCCCAGTTAGAATGGCTAAGATCAGAATGATGAGAAATAACACTTGTAGGTGAGGATGTGGAGAAAAAGGAACTTTGTGAACTGTTGGTAGAAATGTACATTGGTCTAGCCACTGTGAAAAAGATTATGGAGTTTCCTCAACAAATTAAAAATAGATATACCATACAACATAGTAATTACACTGCTGGGTATTTACCCAAATAAAATGAAAACACTAATTTGAAAAAAATACATATGTATGTTTACTGCAGCACTACTTAAGCAGCAAAGATGTGAAAGCATATCCATCAATATACAAATGGATGAGAAGTGGTATACACACACACACACACACACACACACACACATACACACACACACACACACACACAATGGACTATGACTTAGCCATAAGAAAGGATGAGATTCTGTCATGTGAGACAACATGGATGGACCTAGAGGGTATTATGCTATGTGATATAAATCAGAATGAAAAAGACAAATATCAGATTATTCCATTCATAAGTGGAATCTTAAAAAAATGAATAAACTAAAAAAAAAAAATCAGAATCAGACCTACAAATACAAAGAATAAACTGATGGTTGCCAGAGGGGAAAGGAAGAGAATTGAGCAAAATGAGGTAAGACATAATGGGTAAATTTGTCAAATCACTAAGTTGTACACCTGAAACTAATGTAACACTGTGTGTCAACTATACTAAAAAAACAATGGCAACAAAAGAACGGGTTTCTTTAAATTTCATAAGTTTTTGTCCATTTCATATTTTAAAATTACCTGTGTATAGTATCTTTTTCAGGTATTTACATGTTTTTAGATATTAATGAAATCTAAAATGTTTATTTTCCTGGATTACTTGATTTACTTGTGGTTTTCAGACAACTTCTTAGTTGTGGTTCTGTGTTGTACTGATTGTAAGGTCAATGAAGCTGAATCAATTATGATGGAAGCAAAATTTAACTACTGTACATGACTTCAGAAATTTCAAGTTTATAGGAAACTAACATGGTAAACACACACAAAAATAATTCTTTTCAGATCATAGTTTTTTCATTTTCAGATTCCGAAAGATCTAGCCATGGCCCATATTTATTTGAGTAAACACAAAAGTATCCAGTCCTTCCCTGAAATGAACATGATTTCAAATTTCTTCCAGAACTTTCAGCACATTAGAGATCCCTTTGTATATAATTTATAATGGATTTCATCATGTTTTATTTTACTTATTTCTTAAATTCATGTGTCTCTCTTCCTGGACTGTGAGTTTTCATTATTCTATGAAATGAATGTGAGGGTTAGAATAATCCTTGCCCTAGGGTTTGCTGAAAGGTCCATGAACAGGTCTAAGCATTAAGTAGAAGACAACTTAAAGTTATTTTCTATCTCTGAGTTTATGTATCTTATTTAGAATAAATATTGACCATTTCAGACTATCTTTTATAGTTATTATATGATAACAGAATAAACAGTCACAGAAAGGAAAATTCTACTGCATGGCTATCTAATTTCAGGAATGACTTTTATGATAGCATGAGCTCTATGATAGCAGAAATTATGTTTAACTCAATGTAAGTATTTTCCCACAGAACATGCTCAAAATAATAAAAACTAAAAAGACAAAACTACTGTTTACAGTTCATATAAACTAAGTTAAATTTACTAATTATGTTTGACATCAGCTTTGAAAATCTGGTCACTATTTTAGTTCTATTTGTGTGCATTTATTCAACTGTTCACTTAGTGCTCTCCCAAAACTCTGCTGGACCTTGGATCTAAGAACAGAAATAAAACATTGTTCTTGATATCAAAAAACTATTGTCAAGAAACCCACTAACCAATATGACTACTATATAAAAGTATTTTACATATTTTGTTAGGTGACATAGAGGAATTATCCCATAGCTTTAAAATAATAGTAGTGGTAACACAAATAATGGCTAATGAGCTCTGCTTTTTCCTCTCATTGTATCAAGTACTTTATTCAGATTAGAAGAGTTTTATGAGGTAGATTCTATTATTATCCCCATTTTTAAGATGAAGACATAAGTATTAGAGGGGTAAAGTAACTAACCAGGAGAACTGCCAAGAAACTAATCCTGTATATTCAAGAAGGTATTCCATAGCTCAGGCTACTTACTTACTCTGACTATATCAATCATTGGGAATATGTATATGGATTTTGAATTTATTACAAGAACATGACAGGAAGAAAATAAAAATGAGAAAAAATTGTCAATATAAACACCTTTTAAAAAAGTAGTGAAATATACTACTACCCGTTAGAATGGCCAAAATGTACAACACGGACAACATCAAATGCTGGAGAGGCTGTGAAGCAAGAGGAACTCTCATACATTGCTGGTTGGAACACAAAATGGTACAGCCATTTTGGAAGAGAGTTTGGCAGTTTCTTAGAAACTAAACATACTCATACTATGTAATCCAACAATCATGTTCCTTGGTATTTACTGAAATGAGATGAAGACTTATGTCTACACAAAAATCTACATGTAGATGTTTATAACATTTTTTTTCATAATTGCCCAAACCTGGAAGCAACAAAGATGCCCTTCAGTAGGTGAATGGATAAATACACTGTGGTACATCCAGACAATGAACATTATTCAACACTCAAATGAGCTCTGAACTCATTAAAAGACATGGAGGAACTTAAAATGCACATTACTAATTATAAGAATCAAATCTGAAAAGGCCTTGTACTGTATAATTCCAACTAACTAACATGTTGGAAATGGTAAAACTCGAAAATTAGATCAATGGTTATGATGGGTGGTAAAGGAGAGAGATGAATAGGCAGAGCCCAGATAATTTTTAGGGCAGTTGAAAATACTCTATGATATTATGATGGATATTATGATGTACGATGGATGCAGGTCATTACAGATTTTTTCCAAACCTATAGAATGTGCAATGCCAAGAGTGAGCTGTAATGTAAAGTGTGGACTCTGGGTGATTGTGACGTGTCAGTGTAGGTTCGTTCATGGTAGAAAATGTTCCATTCTGGGAGCACCTGGGTGGCTCAGTTGGTTAAGTGTCTGACTTGGGCTCAGGTCATGATCTCACAGTCTGTGAGTTTGAGCCCCATGTCGGGCTCTGTGCTGACAGCTCAGAGCCTGGAGGCTGCTTTAGATTCTGTGTCTCCCTCACTCTCTGCCCCTCCCCTGCTCATTCTCTCTCTCTCTAAAATAAATAAACATTAAAAAAATTAAGAAAAAAGCAAATGGACCATTCTGGTGAAGGGTGTTAATAGTGGAGGAGCCTATGCATGGGTGCAGCAGGGCAAATCTCTGTACCCTTCTTCCTCTCAATTTTAGTGTAAACTAAAACTTCTCTAAAAAATAAAGTCTTAAAATATTGACATAGCTTTAATAATGTAATCCATGCTAGATTAATTGCAACAATCATTTAAATAAAGATTTAAAACTAAGTAGCAGTTAAGGATTTTTATGACCCCATATGTTTTGATCGTAAACACACACACACACACACACACACACACACCCCACACTCTAATATTCCTAATATAATCCAAATAAGGATATTGGAAACGTTCTAAGCATGGGATAAAGAAAGTTTTTTTTCTTCCTCAACCTCCATGTAAGATTCCAAGGCAGTTAGCCTCCTCCTTGATTTGAAAAAGCAGACAGGGTTGACTGCAATCAACAGACAAATGAATGTTGAACCAAAATTAACTAATTAGGCAAAATGTGAGTGCCTAGTATAAATGTAAAATATATCATCATAATAACAATTTTAGCCATTCAGTTGAAAGAAAGGTAACTCGGTAGCTCAGTGGTGCATTTTACTATTGTAGTATATATCTGGTAACCTTTTTTTTTTTTTTTTTTTTTTTTTTGGTAAAAAAACTCCACTCTTATACATGGAGAGGCTACGTTAATTCATATAAATGTCAACTAAATAATTGTCCTTGTTCTCTTTTTCAAAATAATTCAGCAACATAATTTTGAGACTAGAGTTTTACATTTGAACTAGTACTTGAGATTTACTAGTTCAATTCTTCCTATTCTGTGGGGTATTGACATCCTTTAATATTTTAGAGTAGTATTTTACCAAGATAGTATACTTTAGTTCATAAATTTCTTCCTAGTTTCTTGCATATCATGTTAGCAATGGAGTTCTAAAATAAGATACTGCACATTTTTCATGTTCTTAGCTTGGGGAATGTAATTTATACCCTTTTAAACTTCATATCTTAAATTCTATTGAAACTTGATTCTTATTTAACAAATAGCCCTCTCTGCTTCTTACTGCTTAATCTCTACAATAATCTTTGAAAATAAGGAAGATCAATACTAGAGGCTTGAAGACCTAGTTATGAATCTAATTCCCACATTAATTAAGATCCAGAAAAAGAAAGCGGGAACTGAGAATGAATGTTGATTACCTGGTTGACAAACATGATTGTTTAGACAAAGCCATGGCGTTTAGGATTACTAATGATTTCAAATTCTCAAAATCATATATCCGTCCCTAGTGCTTAATCATACCAATTCTACTATAGTACGTAGCAGCATTTCACATAAGGTGCTTAATAAATATGTTAAAAAAAAAAAGATGTTGAAACATGTATAGCCTTCACATAAACCATTAAGATATATTCTTGCTGAATAAATTCATGACCTTACATTATAAGTATTTTTGTAATATGAGACCTATAGCTATAGTATAATATTTTAGGAAACTAAAATTGTCCGCTTAAAGAATTATTTAATGGTATCCCTCTTTTGTTTTAAATTTTTAAATTAACAAATTTTTTTTAACATTTATTTATTATTGAGAAACAGAGAGACACAGAACCTGAGCAGGGGAGGGGTAGAGAGAGGGGGAGACATAGAATCTGAAGTAGGCTCCAGGCTCTAAGCTGTCAGCACAGAGCCTGATGTGGGGCTCGGACTCACACTGCGAGATCGTGACCTGAGCCGAAGTCAGTCACTTAAACCAATTGAGCCACCCAGGCGCCCCTAAACTTTTAACGTTATAGGTTAATTATACCAAATGAAATATATAAAATATATTATTAATGTGTTCACCAGAGATACTGATAATTTTGAATCAATTATGAATGTTTTAATATTCTATGGCTGTTTACATTTATATAAAATATCTATAATATTCACCTGTATTAATTTATATCAATGATCAGTTCATCAATGTGACCAACCTATTTCGCTCTTATCTTTATGCTTATTTGCCTAATGCTGATGTTGACTGGAACGCCAATCAAACAAACAGATAATGATAGGGGGTTCAAGTGGGAATGAGGAGTTTTGTTTTACAAAATACACATCAAAATGGCTTTATTTTAAATGGAAAATACACATAGAATCCCAGAAGTAAATTGGAGTTATCATTAAACGCACCATTAAAATATAAGCATGAATGTTCTATAAAGTCTCTTTTTTATTTGGATATTGTTTCACTGTAGTGTTTTATCACAAATGATTTCAGCATTGCTTAAATTTTGAGACTTTTTAAAGATGAAAAATGATCACTTTCCTAATGAGATTTTCTTAGAGAAACATAGACCATGTTAGGTTGTTTGTTTGCTATACCTTTCCTATCACTTCACTCATAACCTATCGTTTATATTTAAGATGGGTTTCACTTTTAAAAAATATCTGTATTAAGATATAATTTATACAACTATAAAATTTATCCATTTTAAGCACACATTTCAATGAATTTTAGTACATTTACAGAATGGTCTTACTGGCACATTAATCTAATTCTAGTACATTTTCTTCACTTTTAAAGAAACCTCATATCCACACAGACACTCCCCACGCCCATATCCAATAAAATGCATTTCTTGTAGACACCTTAACTTGGGAACCGCTTTGCTATCCATCTAAATATCTCTATGTTGTAACTGCAGTGTTCAGTTCATTTATACGTAATGTAATTATTGATGTGTTTGATTTTAAACATTTTGCTATTTATTTTTGTTGAAAAGTCTTAAATCTATTCAAGTAGAAGTCCAATGCACTATCCATTGTGCTACGGAGCCTGCACTAAATGTATTCAAGTCAATGAATTCCAGGAACATAATTTCAATAGCCAATTCTATCATCCTGTGCAATAATTGAAAATATAAATATTTTATGAAAATAAATTTTCCAACCAACTAGTTTTATAAGGCTGCCATTATCCTGATATCAAAATTTGACCAAGATATTAAAATATATATACAGACCAATATTCCTCAAGCATACTAATTATGCAAATGATTGTAGATTGAAGCAGAATTTGGGGAAAATTGAATCAAGCATTATATAAAACAGTGTACCATGGCGCATGTTATTTATTTTAGAAATTTGAAGTTAATTTAACATAAAATCAATGTAAATAGCCATATTAATAGAAAAAAAGGAGTAAAAGCATTTGGCATTCTCAATATTAGGAAGAGTATTAAGTAAAATTCAATACCCTCTCAAATAAAATCTATCAGCACTCTAGAAAGAAGAGAAAATAAAAAAAGAATCAGCCAATCTGGTTAAGTGTATTCACGAATGAAAAGTCCTCCAACTGTCATAATACTTAATGGAAAATATTGAACGCTTTCCTCTAAGATTTGATATATTCAAGCCTATCGATGCAGAGTTGTTTTATCCAATACAAAACTGAAGGTCCCACCTGTTCAGGAGATCTAACAGGCAAAGAACAAGAACTCAAGAAAACATAGGAAAATTCCACAGAATGTAGAAAAAGGAAATAATTTTTTAAAAAAATCTCTAGAACTCAAGAACTTGCCAGCTTATATCCACCCAGGGCCTGTACATGAAAATAAACTCATACCAAAAAAACAAAGGACAGTAGGGAGAAGAGGATATCCTAAAATCTTCTGGAAAGTAAGCAAAGGCATAAACAAAAGCTCAAGAGTCAGAATGGCATCAAACTTTGACAGCAACACCAGAAATTAAGAAGGAAATGAAACAATGCAAGAAAAATTCTAAAGGAAATTATCTCTAACCTAGAATCTATCACCCAGCTAGACTATCAATTAAGTAGGAAAATAAAAACATTTTCAGTTATATAACGTCTCGGAAAAAAAAAAAAAACCTGAAGGTCCCAGACATTATAATAATAAGTAAAAAAGTGAAGGCCATATAAGATTAAAAATAAAAGAGTAAACTATTAATTTAAAGACAATAAGATTTTGTATGCAGAAACTATTAAAAAATCCGCAAAACACCCTCCAAAATAATAAATTTAGCAAAAGTCACATGATACGTTAAAATACAAGGTACAAAATTTTATTTCAGTAGAACAAAAATATGTACTTAGGAATACATTTAGTTCATGATGTACCAAATCTCTGTATTGAACACTACAAGCAAAAAATTACAGAAGACAGAAATAAATAAAGAGATATGTTATGATAGTGTCTTGATAAAAATTTATTTCTTTCAGTTTATTTGAGAAAGAGTGAGAGTGAGAGAGAGAATGACAGGGGAGGGGCAGAGAGAGGAGGGAATGAATCCCTAACAGGCTCCATCAGCATGGAGCCTGATGTAGGGCTTGAACTCATGAACTATGAGATCATGACCTGAACCGAAACCAAGAATCAGATGCTTAACTGACTGACCCACGCAGACACACAAACAAACTAAAGAAAACAAAAAACAGTGTTTTAAAGATTTAATTCTACCCAAATTAGTTTTAGATCCAATAGAGCTCCAATGAAAATTCTAATAGGCTTTTTAGAATTTAAAATTCTATAGAAATGCAAAGTATCCCTTATAACCAAACTATCCTGGCAACGTACAAAATCGGAATACTTAAAATACCTGTCTACCAGAATTACACTAAGGTTACAATAATCAAGGCATTGTGATATTTAATTTTATTATAGGTCAACTAATAATTTGGCAATGTGGGAAATAGTATCTCTTTTCAATAAATGGTGTTGGAAAAATTGTATATCACAACAGAGAAAATGAATTCCAAAATTTAACTCCATACACAAAAATTAATAGATTTATTACAGACCTATCTAAACACTAGCATTATTACCTATCTTGAAGCAAAATTAAGAGAATATCATCATGAACCTAGAGCACACACAATTCACTGGATAGGACGTTCAAAGCACAAACCATTACACTAGTGACCACAGGGGATCTCATAAACACATTGTGATATATCAAATCATGGAATACTATCCATTAATAAAAGAGAGTCAACTACGAAGCACATGATAATATGATGAACCCCATAGAAACTAATCTGAATGAAAGAATGTGGACAAAATGAGTATATATTGTATGATTAAATTTGTATAAAGTCAAAGAACAGACAAACTAATCTTTATAGAATTCCTAAAGTGGTTGCCTCTGCAAGGGCGGGGGGGGGGGGGGCGCAGTGAGTATGAAAACGTGAAAGGGGATTTTATGGGTGAGAAAAAATATATATATTGAGATGGTGAATACATTGATCTATACAACTGTCAAACTATGGAACTGTACGCTTGGTAAATTTTATTATACGTACTTTAATTAAAAATAATTAGTCTGTTTTAAAACAAAAATCTGACAATTAACACTTTCCTTCTAAATTCCATTGTGGACCTTCTGCTTTCAGGTACCCAAACCATTTGCTTCAAGGTAATCTCACAGAGGAAAAAAACAAAACAAAACAAAACAAGCACCACCACCACCATCAACAATATAGTCTGCATCATACTGAAAATGTAAGAAATTAGGGAATAAAATTATATCTTCACAAAAATGCAAGCAGGATTTTAGCCAAATTATAAATATGAAGGAAAAAAATGTATATGTGAAACTAGTTGTTATTTCATCCTTATGTCATATACTTGAGAATCATCTGTATGTTAGATAAACATATTGGAGTCTTCTACTTGAATTTCAAGTGGCTTTGCTTTGAATGCCATGGTAATACAATTTGATTCACAAAGTTCTATGACCCTTATATATTCATTGTGAAGAGGAATTGTTAATGCTACAACATGATCCTTCTGGTCTTGCTGTGTGGCTTCTCAGGTACTCGAGACTAGGAAGTCAAATAATGTCAGCTATCCTGCCAACTAAGACACTTGGCCCCTTTTTGACTAATTAGGTATTTGACAAATATTGATTTAATACTAATAAGCCTTAAAACATTGGCTCTAATTTCTCCCCCTGGGGTATTTCAACTAAAGAGGTGACTTTTAAAGTCCTTCACTTAATTTGGATTAGGCGAATTGGAAGGCTCAGGAACTTGAGAAGTTTGGACTCTTTAAAGCTGTCAATAAGGTATAATATTCTGCTATAGGAGTGTCTGCCTTCCAGGTTATAGCAAGTTGATGTGCATATAATTATGTGATGTTGAGGGAAACAAGAATGGTCTCACTTGTCCCAGTGGTACATGCTGCTTGAAATAATTTACACTGGGGGGGAGAGGGAAGATGGCGGCGTAGGAGGACGCTGGGCTCACCGCGCGTCCTGCTGATCACTTAGATTCCACCTACACCTGCCTAAATAACCCAGAAAACCGCCAGAGGATTAGCAGAACGGAGTCGCCTGAGCCAAGCGCAGACGAGAGGCCCACAGAAGAGGGTAGGAAGGGCGGCGAGGCGGTGTGCGCTCCACGGACTGGCAGGAGGGAGCCGGGGCGGAGGGGCAGCTCGCCGGCCAAGCAGAGCCCCCGACTCTGGCTTGCAAAAAGCGGAGGGGCCTGATGGACTGTGTTCCGACAGCAAGCGCGACTTAGCGGCTGGGAGGTCATAAGTTAACAGCTCTGCTCAGAAAGCGGGAAGGCTGGAGGACAAAGGGAAGGAGAGCTGCTGAGCCCCCTGACGACAGAGCTCAGTTTGGTGGGGAACAAAGGCGCTCGCCAGCGCCATCTCCCCCACCCATCCCCCAGCCAAAATCCCAAAGAGAACCAGTTCCTG
>NW_024412400.1:40508959-40528434 GCF_014898765.1 Herpailurus yagouaroundi | reverse complement strand
ATGACTTTATTTTGGTTCCTGCTTTATTTTAAGTAAAACTTCATTTAATTATAGTCTAAATAAGATTTGCTCTCAAATTCTATTCTGCAGCTTTCCACAGCATGCAGTTTTCAATACAAACGAAGACTGTAAAAATACTATTACTCTAAATTCCTTCAAAGAACAAATATTCAGGGGAAATACTGAGATCATGTCATTGTATCTATTGTCAGCTACAGTCCTTTCTACACTTGCACAAGATGGCACATTGATATTTCTTATAACAATATTGAAGCCAGCAAAAGAGAAAATAAGTTAAAATATTATTATACTTATACAAATGAAAGTTTTATTTTATATCTTTAGAATGTTTTTATGTCTTTATTGTACAAGTAATTTATGTTCATTTCTTCAAAAAAATAATATGTGATGTAGCAGGCATAATTAGTTGGTAATTGGACAACTATCCTTTCTTACTGATGTCATTCACTGAGATGGGTAAGTCCAAGATATTACAAAGAAAGGTTGGGGGTCGGCATCAAAGGACAAAGAGTGCAGGTTGCTGAAACTAGCAGGTTTGACCCTCTGTGCTGATAGGTTGTGCTTTACCCTCTGGGTTAAGATGATAAGAATAGCTGTAATTTTGACTCAAGTGCAAATTGAAATTGGAAAAAGAGGCTATGTAAGACTATCCTGAAGGAGTGTCTTCCTTCTCATCTATACTGCTGCTAGTATATGTATATTTTAGAGATTATGTAAAGATTGGTATCTAGTTTTGTATTCCGTATGTCAGGGACTATATTTGACATGTAAAAATACGGTGAGCAAAGTCAGTTTCTGTCTTCACAAAGATTACAGTATAGTGAGGAAATGAGAAAACTATTAATCAAATCATCACACAAGTAAATCTTCACGAGCGACCAGAATAAATGTGATCAGGTAGAGGTATGTGGTAGTATAACAACCTGTAATTGTGGGAACCATTCTACTCAGAAACATTCCTAGAAAGAACTGATTTGCCAACGCCCTGTTTTTTAACTCGCAGTTTTCAAAACATTCACCAAAATGTCACATTTAATAAGAATTTCTATGAATTAATGTTCTCCTATTCATTTTAAAAAGCAGTATAAAACAGTATGAATATATTTGCATACCAATATTCTTAGCACTATTATTCACAAGGGCCAAATGATGGAAACAATCTACGTGTCCATTGACAGATGAATGGCTAAACAAAATGTGATATATACATAAAATGGGATATTGTTGAGTCTTAGAAATGAGTGAGATCCTGATACATGCTGCTGCTGGAAAACATGCTGAGTAAGTCAGGCATAGAAAACATCATTGTTGCATGATTCCACCTTTGTGGGGTACCTCGAGTAATCATATTCCTGGTGACAGAAAGTAGAATGGTGGTTGCCAGGGGCTTGCAGGAAAGGAGGATAGCAAATTAAAAAAAAATTGTAATATTTATTCCTTTTTTGAGAGAGGGACCCAGACCATGAGCAGGGTAAGGGCAGAAAGAGAGGGAGACACAGGATCTGAAGCAGGCTCCAGGCTCCGAGCTGTTAGCACACAGACTGAAGCAGGGTCCGAACTCATGAACTGTGAGATCATGACCTGAGCTGCAGTCAGACACTTAACTGACTGAGCCACCGAGGCGCCCCGAATGGGGAATTATTTTTAGTGGATAATGAGTTTCAGTTTGGGATAAAGTTCTGAAGATAAATGGTGATGATGATGCCACAACAATGAGAATGCATTTAACACAACTGAATTATACACAAAAATGGTTAAAATCTTAAATTTTATGTCATGTATATTTTACCACAGTACAGAAAATAGTATGAGTCACATATATTGAAGCAGAACTGAAACTATACTGTGTGTATTTACAAACTAGTTTCGGATTTTTCCATGGTGGTTTCTTAGAAGCAATCTAAGGGGTATTCATTTAAAAATAACTACTATAATAAGCATTCACAACCTAAATAACATCTGAGACACATAATTGGATATGTAATTACGACCTGTCAGTTTACTAATGTTTGCAATTATAAAAATAATGCTTCAAATAAAAGACAATAACCACTGAACCTATTGCTAAGTAACATGAATACTTCTGACTGTTTCTAAAATCAAATATCGGCCTCTAAAGGAGAATGCAAATAAATACAGAAACTATATGGATCATACTCCACTGATATAATGAGCCTGGTTTTGATCTATACAAAATTATATTTTGAAGTAAAGAGATTCTCTAGCCCAGTCATCGAATGGAACAAAAATTTTAGCCATACTATGTCACTGTAAATTAATTTACAGCTTTAATGTCAAAGAAACATAGAGTTAAGGACCATTAACTATCTTATTTCCTCATCTTTCCATGCCCTGTTATATTCCCGGATACTGAAGATAATTGCTTTTGCAAAGCATTGTCCTCAGTACATTTTTCATTGTTAAAAATGATAGTTAACACATTATATTTTAAAATCTCCATTTAAATGTTTTGTGTTTGACTCTACTGTTTGATCTTTTGTCTTTAATTCCACATCACTTTGTTTTAGTTGAGAGGTTCTCAACCTTTTTTTTGGTTTCTGGTATTCTTAGAGCTTCAGTAATTATTTCATATTATCTTAAGACCTAAGAACCTCTAAGAATTTCATAAAGTAGTTACATCCAAACTAGTACATGTCCAAAATCTTAGTAGCTGTATAAATCAAGAACACACATTAATTAAAGGAAAACATTTATTTTATTCCAAAATAACCACAATTTCATGCTTGTGGAATAATGTGCGCATGTTGGACAATGCACATGTTCTTAAACCTTAGAAACAGATTAGGAAAAACTACTAATACCCTATTTTATGCTGCTGGTTGTATTTATGTTTAAAGCTGCAAGGAAACTGCAAAGATGTGACTTCATCAAAACTTATGTAGCAGGATCTTATGATAAAATTATAGTAGTTCTGATGTATGATAGTTGTCAGGATCAGTGATATTCTCAAAAACTTAAAATATCCAAGGCCTTTCTGAGAGTGCATTATAGTATCTTGGGGCTTTTTAAAGAAAAAATTTTTAATGTTTATTTATCTTAGAGAGAGTGCGAGCGAGCGCTGGGGGAGGGGCAGAGAGACAAGGAGACAAAGAATCTGAAGCTGACTCTAGGCTCCAAGTTGTCAGCCTAAAGCCGGACATGGGGCTTGAACTCACAAATAACGAGATCATGACCTGAGCTGAAGTCTGACACTTAACCGACTGAGCCACCCAGGTGCCCCTCTTGGGGCATCTTATGACACAATTTGAGAACTATGATTTTAGCCATTGCTTTTTAAATTTTTATTTGGCAGGCTTTTTGAAGTATTAAGGAAATAACCTCAGTTTCCAAGGCCACCAGGTGGTTAATAGATAATTTCCAGGAGTATCTGCTCTTCTTTATTTAAAAAAGAAAAGCAAAAAACTATTTTTTAAAAGCATGTCCACCTGCACTCACTTCAGCAGCACATATAGTAACACTAGAACGATACAGAGAAGATTAGCTTGACCCTGTCCAAGGATGGAGTGAAAATTTGTGAAGCATCCCATGTTTTCTTAACCAATGTTGGGAAGCTTTGTGGTTAAAAAAGAAAAAAATAATGAAGATAAAAAAGCATTTCTACCTTGCAATACAATGTTAACTGCTTTGTATCACAGCAAAGTCAAAGGAGGTGGGGTTGATATTGCTTTTCTCACTGTCATATTGACATGATCATTATGTGTGAGCAAGCTTATTACCTATCTGTTCACAATCATCTGAATTAGAACAATAAATAGTTCTTGCACAGTATTGGTTTTCATGAATACAAATATTCAGATGGGCACTGCTTTCATAATTATTCATAAAGATTCAAATAATACAAATCTCTCCTAACTCACTGAAATTTTAGCAGCAAGTTCTCATACTACCTGACTTATTATCTTTTGGACTTTCTGGAGCCTCCATTGTATCATATGAGCAAGAAAATGAAAGAAGACAAAACTAATGTGTGAAACAACTTCCCTAAAAATGGCATCTTCTTGTTTCCTCTTGAATGTAGCATTGTATACTTTAAAAAATCATAATGATTAGTTTTTGTTTTCAGCTCTGACATGAAAGAGTTTGAAAGTTGCGATTGCTGTTCTTACAACAACAAAAACCTGTACCTTCAATTTTCTTGAAGCTATTGTGGCACTTGGATTGTGAAGCCAACTGCAATCCCCAAGTCCAAAGAGATAGACACATCCAGAGGAGCCACAGCAAGATCTGAAGACGCGGAACGGAGCCATGGGTGAGAACACGTAATTAATCATTTTGAATTTCTGGAGGTGCGTGTAGACTAGTGAAAGGAGAACTTTACATTTGTTAATTTAATTTTATTTTAGAGAGGGAGAGAGGGCACGGAAGAGGAGCAGAGGAAGAGAGAGACAGAATCTTAATCAGCCTCCAAGCCTGATGCAGGGCTTGATCCCATGACCCTGGGACCATGGCCCGAACTGAAATCAAGAGTTGGACTCTCAACCGACTAAACCATCCAGGTGCTCTGAAAGGGACACTTTTTTTTCGGAGGGACAAAGTCTTAGAAAGGGAACCACATTTCCTGAGTTTTACCTCCAGGAACCCCATGAGGTTCTCATGGGGGAGATCTGAGAAAGATCACAGAGTGGCTCTGACAGGGAAAGGTGAGGACTAATCATTGCGAAATAAACTGATACTTCTCCATACAAAGGCTTAGTTTCCATGAAAGACATTTTACTGAAGCTTATGCCACGTGGAGAAAGGATATTCTTCACACTCTAGCCCACTCTAGTCTTCTTGTCTCACCTAAGGGGGATGCATTTTCCAATGTCCTATAATTGGAATCATACAGTACATAGCCTTTCCAGATTGACTTCTTTTCACTTAGCAATATGTGACTAAGGTTCATCTATGTCTTGTTGTGGCTTGAGAGTGCATTTTTCTTATTGATGAATATTCCATTGCATGGATGAACCACTGTTTACCTATTCATTTATTCTTTTAAATACCTATGGAAGCACTATTTTTGTAATTTTTTAAATATAATTTATTGTCAAGTTGGCTAACATACAGGGTACACAGTGTGCTCTTGGTTTGGGAGGTAGATTGCCGTGATTCATCGCTTACATACAAAACCCAGTGCTCATCCCAACAAGCACATTCCTCGATGCCCATCACGCATTTTCCCCTCTCCACCCCCCAAAATCAACCCTGTTTGTTCTCTGTATTTAAGAGTCTCTTATGGTTTGCCTCCCTCCCTCTGTTTGCAACTATTTTTTTCCCCTTCCCTTATCCCATGGTCTTCTATTATGTTTCTCAAGTTCCACATGTAAGTGAAAACATATGATATTGGTCTTTCGCTGACTTATTTCACTTAGCATAATACCCTCCAGTTCCATCCACATTGCTGCAAATGGCAGTATTTCATTTTTTCTCATTGACAAGTAGTATTCCATTCTATATATGAACCACATCTTTATCCATTCATCATTTGATGGACATTTAGTCTCTTTCCATAAGGAAATTGAAGAAGACACAAAGAAATGGAAAAACCTTCCATGCTCACAGACTGGAAGAATAAATATTGTTAAAATGTCAATACTACCCGAAGCAATGTGCACATTTCAATGCAATCCTGATCAAAATTGCACTGGCATGCTTCTCAAAGCTAGAACAAACAATCCTAAAATTTGTATGGAACCACAAAAGACCGCAAAAAGCCAAAGTAACATTAAAAAAGAAAACCAAAGCAGTAAGCAACACAATCCCAGACTTTAGCCTCTACTACAAAGCTGTAATCATCAAGACAGTAGGGTATTGGCACAAAAACAGACACATAGCCTAATGAAATAGAATAGAGAAGCCAGAATTGTACCTATTCACTTTTTAAGGGACATTTTGGTTGCTCCAAGTTGTGGGTGATTATCAATAAAGCTGTTATGCAACATTCACATGCAGGTTTTTGTGTGAACACGTTTTTTAAATCAGTTCGGTAAATGGCTAGGGGCATGATTGCTGGATCATACGGCATGACTATGTTTAGCTTTGTAGGAAACAGCCAAACTATTTTCTAAAACAGATACTCCGTTTTGCATTCTTATAAGCAATGAGTGAGAATTCCTTTGTTCTACACCTTCAACAGCACTTAGTGTTGTCAGTTTTTATTTTAGCCTTTCTAAGAGATGCACAGTGGTATCCTATTGTTTTAATTTGAAGCGTATCGATGACAAATAATGTAGAGCACCTTTAAAATGCTTATTTGCCATCTGTGTATCTTTTTTGACAAGTTGTTTGTTTAGATCTTTTCCCCATTTTTTTTAAGTTGGGTTGTTTCTCACCTTCTTTCAAGATTTCTTTGCTCTTCGTCCTGCAATTTTAATATAATACCCCTCATTATGGGATTATTTTAGTATTTGTTCTGTCTGGTGTTCTCAGAACTTCCTAGATCTGTGGCTTAATGTTTATCCTTCATTTGTAAATTTCTTGATTTTTATTATAATTACTGCAAATATTGCCTCTGCTTCATTCTTTTTTTTTTTTTCTCCTTCTGGTATTCCAATAACGCATATGTTACATGATTTGAAATTTCCTAGCATTCTTGAAGGGTCTTTTCATTTTGTTCTTTATTCTTTTCTTTTCAATGGAAGTTATAATTGATTTTCCTTCAAGTTTAATGATTCATTCTTTCATCAGCCATAAGCCAATTATTGATGGGATCATTAAAGGCATTCCTCATTTCTGTTATAGTGTTCTTGATAAAAGCATTTCCTTCTGATTCCTTCTTAGAGTTTCTATCATTCTTCAGTACTTTCATGCAGTCTATCTTTTCCACCTGTTATTTTATATTGCCTCCTTTTCCCATTAGAGCTCTTAATTTTATTAATCATATTAAGTTCTCTTTCTTATAAGTTTAATGTCTTTGTTGTATCAGAATGTGGTTCTTTGTCTCTTCCGACTGTTTCTATGTTGTTTGTTTTTAAAGCTTTTGTTTTGTTACTTATTTGTGTTTGCCTTTTGACATGCCTTTTAATTTTTTCTTTAAAGGAAGATGTGCTTAATCATGTAACAGGAACTGAGGTAAATGATTTTGTAGATCTATACCATTCTGGGTAGGAACTGGACTGTGTTTAATGTTTGTGATTATTGTGTGAGAGGCTTTAAATTTCTCTAGTCCTTTTGTTGTTGTTGTTGTTGTTTTGTTTTCTTTTGTTTTGTTTTCCCTCTTGACTTTCTTCCAAAGGTTCTAGTGTGAGAAGGAAGGGGGAAAGGGTAACTTTTAATGGAGAAACTTGAAAAAAACTACCCCAGCCAGGTGATCCAGATCATTATTAACAGAAATGGCATGTGAATATGCTATTATGAAAACATCTTGTTACCTCTGTGGTCTTCTTCCCAGAAATCCATAAGCTCAGTTTAATCTTGAGAAAAAGACAAACTTCAGGATATGGGCATTCTTCCAAATATCTGACCAATATTTCTCAAGACTGTCAAGATCATCAAAAACAAGAGAAGCTTAAGAAACTGTCTCAGCCAACAAGTGGCTATGAAATGTCATGTAATAGCCTGGATTAATTCAAGGACAATATAAAGCGTATCATGTAAAAATTCAGTATGGACTTCTGTGAATACTAATTTATCAATATTGGTTCATTAATTATAACAAACGTACCATGCTGCTACTGTAAGGTTTTAACAGTAGGATATACTGGGTGTGGGGTATACAGGGACTCTGTAAAATCTTTGCAAAAATTTTAAAACCTAAAGGTGTTCTAAAATATTTACTTAGGGGCGCCGGGGTGGCTCAGTCGGTTAAGCGTCTGACTTTGGCTCAGTTTATGATCTCGCGGTCCGTGAGTTTGAGGCCCATGTCGGGCTTTGTGCTGACAGCTCAGAGCCTGGAGCCTGTTTCAGATTCTGTGTCTCCCTCTCTCTCTGACCCTCCCTCGTTCATGCTCTGTTTCTCTCTATCTCAAAAATAAATAAACGTTAAAAAAATTTAAAAAAATATTTACTTAAAAATAATGATTTGCTATCTGAATTCAATGAATAATTAATATTTCCTTTCAATTAGAGGGGATTGAACAACTATTTGCACAACATAATACAAGTGAATGGGATTATCTTAGCACATTTTTAACAATATGTATAAACACTAAATAGTGACTGGGAGGTATTATTTAAATGACAGAAATTCAGAACCAAATTATAGTTTCTAGTCCATTCTCTGCATAGAAGCCATAGCTTATGAATAAATAATTTTTCCTAATGATGAGAGGAGTTAATTCTAATGGAACAAACCTACAATTAGAAAGCAGACTTGGGGCACCTGGGTGGCTCAGTCGGTTGAGCGTCCGACTTCGGCTCAGGTCATGATCTCACAGCTGGTGAGTTCAAGCCCCATGTCGGGCTCTGTGCTGACAGCTCAGAGCCTAGAGCCTGGAGCCTGCTTCAGATTCTGTGTCTCCCTCTCTGTCTACCCCACCTCTGCTCACATTCTCTTTCTCTCTCAAAAATAAATAAACATTAAAAAAAAAAAAAAGAAAGCAGACTCAGCCTCATTCACAATACCCTTCTATATGGAATTTTATGTCGTGGTTCAGAGGATGAACAGAAACAGCTTGTATAATTGTCTCTTAAATGTCAGCAGGAAAAATAACAAAAATAAGTTCCAGTAACAGCTTTCATTTTTTTCACAGCCCCAGAGAAACTGAACATAAAAATAATAAGACACTCTCTAAGGGTTTAACCAAAGGGTCATTAAGATAAAGCTTCTCCTAAAAAAAAGGTCTTCTTAAACTTGAATTCTTCTCTAAATTAGAGAGCAGGCTCTGAAAATACACATTTCTAAAGCACTATCAATATAGTGAATATATCAAGATTATAATGACAAAAGTTTACTTGGCAAGAGCATGAAATAAATTGGTTTCTCCTCAGAGTTAAACATTTAACAATGGTACATGCTCTGTTAACCTCTCTAATCTGAGGAAATTACAGGAACTCAAGCAATGACATATATTTTTACTTTTACAGTGAATTATTGAATTGTTTTGTCATGTAGGCCTGGAGTCCAGGGGCTGTTTATTGGTTTTAGTTTGTAATAACTCAATCTGACTCTTCATTGATTTCCTTCCTTCCCAATATTGTTTCTGCTACCTTCAGAATCCTAGAGCCTCCCAGGACATTATGTACCTTCAAGTGGAGGTGTTCTGGTCTTTCCCTCAGTGACCTCCACAAACACAGCCCCAGTGAACAGTCAGGCAGCAAAAGTCCATTTCAAATTATGTCTCTGGTTCTCTGTTTTTTAGATTTGATTCTAGTATGTTGGGACTGGGGAGTAGCCTATACAGGAAGATGTAAGAGGTGGGAACGTTGAAAATCACCAATTTCAGGAATTATGGTCTGAGGGCAATACAATCCAAGTGACTCACATTCTATCGATTACAGTTCTGTTTGATAAAACAAAATTAAAAAAAAATTCTTCGAGGGGTACCTGTGTGGCTCAGTCAGTCGGGCCTCTGACTTCAGCTCAGGTCATGGTCTCAGAGTTTGTGGGTTCGAGCACCGTGTCAGGCTCTGTGCTGACAGCTCAGAGCCTGGAGCCTATTTCAGATTCTGTGTCTCCTTCTCTCTCTGTCCCAACCCCACCTGTGCTGTCTCTCAAAAATGAATAAATGTTAAATATATATATATATATATATATATATATATATATATTTATGTGTGTGTGTGTGTATGTATATATATATGTATACACACACACACACACACACACACACACACACACACTCTATGATTTTAAGCCCTGGTGGGAAGGGTAACTGTAAAGGAGAAACAATAGAGATAAGGGTTAATTTTTGCCTTTTTATTTTTTCCTTACCACTTGCGTGACCCTTAGGAAAATTACTCAATTTCTATTAAGTACATTTGGCCCATCTATAACATGGAACCTATCATCATGATTATTTCACAATGGTAGCCATAAATATTAAATAGAAAATATGTTGACCAGTAACTCAGTGTGTCTGGCATAAAATACATCCTCTACCATAGTGAGACTAGCTTCAAATCAATCCATTGCCCAAACACAGTAGCACTCTTCAGTGTGGGAACTAATTTTGTGGATGTTATTTTCTAACCGTTGACCTTCCCACCATCACTCACTTTGCTACAGTTTTCACTTGCCATGTTGAAAACGCTACAGACTAGCAAGTTAGCATCAGAGAGTACGCTCGTTGGGTTGTCATAATTGTTTTTACTTAATTTTGACGAAACCCTGGAAGTTATGTTTCTTTTTTTAATGTTTATTTATTTTGAAGGAGAGAGAGAGAGAGAGAGAGAGAGAGAGAGAGAGAGAGAGAGAGAGAAAGCGAGCACGCGAGCGGGGGAGGGAGGGAGAGGATCCCTAGCAGGCCCTACCACCATCAAGTGCAGAGCCTGTCGCAGGGCTCCATCCCATGAGATCATGATCTGAGCTGAAATCAAGACTCAGACACTCAACCAAGTGAGACACCCAGGCACCCCAGAAGTTACGTTTCTTGATTTCATCTTATGGCTGAGAATTCCAACATTCAGAGAGGGTTACTAATGTTCTAAGCTAATTCAACTAGTAGGTTGGGAAGGCAGGATGTGGGCCTTGGGATCCTCTGGCTCAAAGGTCCATCCACTTTCTGACAGAGCCCTTTGTCGTCCCTTCCCTTCAAATATTATCGAATGCACAGTGAGTCAGTACATGTGACTGCCTGACCTGAATTGACTAAAGCTGTTTCAACGTATAAGATGCTCGGCAAATATTAGGAGTTGGGAGTGATGAGTCTATGCAGAGACGAGAGCGTCAATGTGCCCTTTTGTACTTTAATGTGAAGGAAGCACAGTATTGCTGGACGCTAACTCAGCAGTTGGCCTGATGAGTGTAAGGTGACCAAAGTTAGCAGTTTCTGGACCCCTGTAGGAGTACTATATGGGCCAAATGAAACAGAAGAGAACGACCCAGAAAAACTGTTGTGCCATGCGACTACTCTGAGGACCATGGTCAACTCATCAGTGTTTTCATTCTTGTAGATGGTTACTAAGAGCTTAGTAGATTTCATATTTTTAAAGTTAAAGGATGCTGTAACTTCCTTAGTATGTTTTCTTTTATTTGGGCTAGATTAGAGGAACATGGTATTAATAATAGTTCTGTCTACACTTAGGGAGAGACATATAAAGTTCCTTGATCTATGGATAAAATGGTTATGTTTATATCAGACTAACAAATTAAAATGATTCTTAGCCATTCTTACTTCACCAACATAAATTCCAGTCTATTAGTGGTTTCCTTTCCCCCAGAACACCCCAGAGCTCTTAGAATGAGTCAGCGCAATTCTGTTCAGACCTGCTGCTGCCTACTGGAGGAACGAGTGCCTTGAAACTACTTTTGAAATGAAGCCAGACAGCTTCTGTCTCCCGACGGCTTTAATAGGCTTTGTCCCGTCAAAGGCTCCTCTGATAAGTCTAGGTGAAGAGCTGGGGGGTATCTGACACTCTTTCCATTGTCTCCCTCTGGTGTGAAGTGAAGCCAGAAGCAGGCACAGTACACGTCACTGCGTGACAGTCTGTTGGCCTTAGTTCAGCAAAGCAGATCTCTGGGACGGATGCGAGCAAGAAGTTAAAAGATGCTAATTTCTTATTCTCCTCAGGGAATGCTCAAACCAAAACAAACAAACAAACAAAAAATCCTGGTCTCTGCCCATTTAAACTTGTTTTTGTCGAGTCTGTTTCCTTTCTAACATCTCTGGATATTTTTTTTTCATTTCCTAATATGGAGAAGCATCTAGGTGCAATTAAGTCATCACTGCTCTCTGACGCTCAGTCCTTGAAGCAGAGTATGTTTTATTTGGGAAAATAACTTCAACCTATTTGGTGAGGTACTTCTCAGGGACCTCCTCCTCCTGACCCCATGCAGTGCGCTATATATATATATATATATATATATATATATACACACACGCACACACACATACATACACATACATACACACACACACATACATACACACACACACACACACACCAGTGGGATGGTGGTAATGGCTTAAACCCCTATTCACTTTGGTTACAAGTAGATGCACCCATGTGTCTGTGTGTGTGCACTTGTATGTGAGTGATGTGTGCTGTGGACAAGGGTAGGAGTGTTTAACCTCTTCTCCCAGAATCCAAGCTCGAAATGTTATGATGGAAGAGAGAGAGCTCAAATCAGCCTATTGTGAATCAAAACTATGGAGCTTTCATGTACAAATGTACAGGCAGTCGATATAAAGAAAAATGACAGTTTTCAGTTAAAGATGTATACAGTTTAGGATAACTTATGAGCATTCATTATTTTTTAAAACACGTTTTCAGATAAAATTTGAAATTTTAATAATCCTCTGTTAATAAAGGACATATTATACAAATGTCACTTGGTTTTTCTTTGACAATTTAGAAGGCAACTAAATGGCTCAGAAACCCCAAACAATCTTCAGCATTATTCGCAATCTTGAGTAAATTCAATTTAATGAATAAACCAGAAGAGTTCTTGAGACATTTTTCAGGTTATAAAATCCTGGAGCCATATAATATCTACTCCAAAAAGGAATATTACCAGTATTATTGCTGCTATCTTTTAGGAAATTGGCCCAAGAGATACCAAAATTTAGATCAAATGACTATGTAAATAATAACTCTTTATTACAACCTATAAACATGCTTCTTGTTTACTATAATATGATATAAAGCTAACAACATCTAGGCTATTTTTCTGGTCTTCTAAATATTAAAAATTAGGAAAGTATCATTTAAGAAGGTCTTATTTCTTCACAGAATATCATTAGTCCAAGGACAACTTAATGCAGTATTATAAATATTATGGGGGTTTTAAAAATAAGACACTGGCTCTTGACAAAATCAGAAAATATGAAATCTCAGAACTCTTACATACTTGCATGGTCTAGCAATGTCAGAACCCAAGTTGTTGAAACTTAGTCACAGTGCATTCTGAGTAGTGAGAATCCAAGCCCATTCTTTTCCAGGACTGTGAATTTTCTACTGTGCCAGGTTCTTACAATAGTTGTGTTTCAGACATAAAGATAAAAAGAATAAGTGTAAACCATAGTACAGATATTATAGTTCCAATGCTCTTTCCCAAAAGTCCCTAATGTCTCAAATTTTCATCAGTCAATAATTCTCATCGGGGGTGATTTTAGCCACTGGGAGAAGTTCAGTCATGTCTGAAGACATTTTTAATTGTTACATATTCAGGGTCGTGGAGGGAGAGGATAAGGATGACAACTGTCAATTATTGAATGCTAAACATTTTACAATCAACATAACCTATGCAACAAAGAATTTTCTGGACCCTCATGTCAATAGCCCTGAGACTAAGCTACTCTAAGTTTCCCTCCACACTGAATTTTCAGATGAGGAATAGATTCCATCTCCTATGCAAACTTCAATGACTCAGCAGTAACTACCTGGAACCCTGGGTTAGGAACAAAAATAGCAGGCATGTGTTCAGTCTGCAGGAGAGAGAGGGCTTCACTGTGCATTTTCAGCTTAATTAATAACTGTTTTTTAAATTTAATGTGATCGTTATTTCACAATGTAGAAATTAGATTAACGTTTATCATTTTTCAAGCCTCTATCCTAAATTCACCCTTTAGAGACACCCCTTCTTATGATGTTGTGTTTTAAATTAGCATTAACATAACTCTTCTGGCACATGCAGCTTTATGTAGATTAGGCCATGGTGCATATAAATAATCTACTTCATTTTTCTCAAATTCCAGCAATGACGATGTCTTATTTTTTCAAATATACTTCTAATCTGCTGTGAAGTGATACTTTAAAAATATAATAAAAGTGAATAACCAGAGACATCATTATAAAAACACTCCGCATTATTATATTTATCTCAATGAGATCGGGTGACATCTTTTATGGACCAGCAAGTGTATGAGGAATACAGCTGGAGCATCATACACTTTTTTTTTTTTTTTTTTTTATCTACTCCTATTCTTCACTCAAGAAACAGTTATCCAGGCCTGATAAGGGTCATGCACCGCACCCGGCTCCAGGAACTCAGAGATAAAAGGCTGTCTTGATCCTCACGGAATTCTCAGTCTAGTGGAGGAGCCAGATAAACAATTTTAATACCAATGGTATTCAATACATGATACTAATCATCCTGGGTAACATGGCGGGTGTAGAGGATACTGAGAGAAGTCTGGAGCCGAGAAGATATTTGTCATGAATATTTCCCTAGTGTAGGAACCATCTGTTAACTTAGGAACAGTGTCTTTACTAAAGAATACTTCTTTGCCATAACCTCATACTCTAAAAATATTGGTTGATGGGGCACCTGGGTGGCTCAGTCGGTTAAGCCTCCGACTTCGGCTTAGGTCATGATCTCATGGTTCATGGGTTCCAGCCCCACATTGGGCTCTGTGCTGACAGCTCAGAGCCTGGAGCCTGCTTCGGATTCTGTGTCTCCCCCTCTCTCTGTCCCTCCCCCACTCACACTCTGTATCTCTCTCTCTCTCTGTCTCAAAAATAAAGAGTAAAAAAAAAAATTTTTTTTAAAATATTGGTTGACTACATGTATTACTAAACTGAGAAGTGAAAACTGTGTATTTACAATACCACAAAATAATAACTGTCCATGACTGCCAATTGGGCCACTTATTCTCCTTTAACTACATTCCCAGCTATTTAAATGTATTCAAAGCCCAAAAATTGCATGAAATAACACAATGCCAACTGAACTTTTAGGGAAGGATGTATCTCCATTGGGTCTCTGCTACAGCCAGTAGTCGTCTAACTGATACTGAAAGCACACTTAGTACCCATGACAGGCAAGATGCTTAAAGTGGTGTTTTGCTATAAGTGTTACAAAATGATGATTCAGGTATTTTAAAAAGCTTATTATCTTCCTTAAACTGGAGACCATTTATCATTTCTCTACTGATTTAACACTGATAGCTAGAAAGAAATGTATGTTTTTTTTTTCTTGCTTCCAATTACCTTTCCTTATCTTTAGTAGCTACATTCTCAATTCATCTTTTTGATGACGTGTAATTTGAATGGCTAAACAGTACCACTCAGACTCATTTTCCTTGTAAACTATGTTGGTTTTAAGTTACACGTCTGTTTGAGGCTGAGTAGACTCCAAATGTTTACTTGAGTTGGGTATCACAGGATTATTGCAGTTACTGAGATATGCCATCCTATAATTCTGAAGTAAATGTTAATTGTCATTGTTTAATTGTTTAATAATGAGATGTGACATTCCATTAAATATGCTTAGGAAATTGCGACAGTAAAATTATTTTTTTAAAAAATGATGTTTTTCCTCGTTTCTATTCTCATTACCTTTAACCACATTATACCAAAAAAGAAATAATATTACATGTAAGAGGAACATGTCATGCAGATAAAATGGAATTACTTGCAGAGAGATTATTATTAATGTTGGTTAAGTGATTAAATAAGCCACAGTCCAGTTATTCTAATGCCAGATCAAATGTACCAAAAAAAAAAAAAGTAGACAATGGAAAATGAAAAAGCAGTCATCTGAATAACTGATTACAAAATTGCACATCGTATACTATTCTTGCTTGACATGAAAGTTTTTCTATGATTCTACAGAGATATTTACACATAAACTTAAAATACAGGGTATGTGTTTATTTTGTACTATGGTGTATTCTGAACTAACGTACAAACTGTGTGAATCTGGGCAAGTCACTTGTTTCTTCCTCCAGGTTTGTGATCCAGGTTTTGGGGCTAGTCTTAGCCCTAGGTAGAGGCAACTAAGAAGCCAGATATTAGTAAATCTGATTAACACTGTCAGATATAACGGTTAAGACCTTAGCTGCAGAAAATGGAATGCTGCCCTTATCCATCTTTTAGCGTTTGTCCTGACATCTGACCAAGACATATTTTGCTTTATGTAGCTACTGGTGGGGACAGAATCCTGGCTGAACTTCAGGCTCCACGCTACAACCCCGCTTCCTGTTGCCTGCTGCCAGATTTCTCTAGGACTGCTGCTTCTCAGCTACCGCCATCATCCTGCTCAGCCCCTTCCTCTTTTGAACGTGTCTAGATCACCATCTCTCCCACACATGTCTTCTCTTTCCAAGCACGCATTATGAGTTGGAATGTGACTGTGGTACTGCCTTCTTATCGACGTAATGATGCCAGGCTCCTCTCACAATCGATAGCACTTCTTCTAGGGCAAAAACTTGTTTTTCTCTGTATTCTAGCCTTTCATATTAGTTTAAGTTACAAGAAGTTCGAAAAACAGTACACAGTTCTCACGTGCCCTTCATCTAGCTGTCCCCAAAGCTCCCCACGGCCACAGAAGGTTGTCAAAACCAGGATATTGACTATTAACTACGAGGAACATAAGTATAGACCTTATTCAGATTTCACCAATTTTTGCATCCACTTTTTAAATGTTTACTTCTAGGAAAATGTTTCACATGTAGTTTTGAGTAACCACCACCACGATCAAAATAAGGTTGTCCCATTACCACTAATAAGGTTTCTTAGGTAACTCCTTAATCGTAATAGTCTTTCCCAACACAAACCCCTACAAGCAATAATCTATCTTCTATCACCGTTCTTTGTCACTTTGAGGACATTACGTGTGTGGAACTGTCCAATATAGAACCCTTCGAGATCAACATTATTTCCTTCCACACACTGATGCCTGTGAGTTTCATCCAAATTGTTGCATACAGCAGTAGCTAATTCCGTGCTAGTATTGAAAGATAGTATTTCATGTTACGGAGGTAACAGAGTTTAGCCATTCACCCACTGAAGCACACTTAGTTTGTTTCCAATGTGGTACTATTACAAATAAGACTGCTGTAAAGATTCACATCGTTTTGTGTATGAACGTAAGCTTACACGTCTAGAAAGAGATCAAGGTGGGCTATTACTAGGTCTTATGGCAAGTATATTTAACATTATAAGAAACTGACACACCGTTTGTACCTTTCTGTTCTTCCCACCAGCAACACATGCAAGGGCCACTTGTTTCACATCCTCACCAGCGCTTGGTTGTCAGTAATTTTTATTTCAGCCATTCTAATAGGTATTGTAATGGTAGGTCATGGAAGCCTTAATTCGTATTTCCTTAATGGTTTATCTTGTTGAACATTTTTTTTATGTGCTTGTTTTCCATCTATATACTCTCTGCTGTGCAGAGGCTTTTCAAATCTTTTGCTTATTTCCCTGCTGGATTTGTAGTTTTAATTACTATTGAATTTAGAGAGTTCTTTCTATATGTCAGATTAGATCAAGGTACTGTGTTGGCTACCTTGCTCGCAAATATTTCTTCTTAGTCTGTGGCTTGTTTTTCGTCTGTGTCACAGTCAGTTACGGAGACACAGGTATTGACTTTGATGAGGTCCAACTTATTCATTTTCTTATTCTATGGATCCTATCTTTGGTGGTATGTCTAAGAATCCTTCTCCTAATATTGAGTCACACACATTGCCTCCTATGTTTTCTGGTAAAAGTTTCATTGTTTTATGTTTTACACTCAATAGATGCATACTATTCTGAGTATTGCTAGTTCTGTGAGCTTTTTATTATTTCTAAGGTTTTTTTTCCAATTTATCACCAAAGAACAGATATTTCATAAAAATGAAAATAGATGTAAATTTTATTATTTTTTGTCAAAAATGCAAAATTTATATTCAAACCTGATAGTCTTGTTTTTATCTCTGCAAACTGTGAGTCTAAAAATTATTTAATTAAAAAATTTTTTTAAGTTTATTTATTTTTGAGAGAGAGACAGAGTGAGTGGGGGAGGGGCAGAGACAGAGGGAGAGAGAGAATCCCAAACAGGCTCTGCACTGTCAGCAAATAGCCCGAGGTGGGGCTTGAACTGACAAATTGTGAGATCATGACCTGAGCCAAAACCAAGCGTCAGATGCTTAACTGACTGAGCCACCCAGGTGCCCCTAGAAGTTATTCATTTTTTATTAAATCAACAGTCTTTAAGATTATAGACTAATTACATAATTAAGTATGAATAATTTAAAATGCCTGGGTGAATATATTTAAGTGCATTTCAAAATAAAATTATATGGTATTACCTTATGTAGGTGAAGTCTATGGTAATATAATTAGAGATTTTCTTCCACAGATTTGTTTTGTTTACTAAGAAAAGTTCAAAATTCAAAGAACATGTATGGCTTGCTTAGCAAATGTGATGAGAATCTTAATTGACTTTGAATTTTCTTTGACCTCTAGTATCTTCAATTATCATCAAATGCTACTAACTGAAATGGCTAAGCAATTTACTATTTCTCATAGAAAAGTATGGATCATTCATTTGTTTACTCATTCTGCCTGTGATTTAAAGTGGGTTTATATTAGCCTTTATTACTTACTTTAGCCTTTCGATAGCAACGGCTGGAGAAATGGAAACTAACCTTACTGAGTACTTCTGTACCAGAAATGAAGACCTCCCTGGCTCCTTTCCCCATACAGACAGACAACAATCACGTTTAAATCTTTAAAACAACCCCAGAGTTAAGATTCACATTAAAAAATGAGGTAATTAATTTTCAGAGAGGTGAAATAAATTGCTATGAAGTATCAGTAGGCAGCATTGTCAAGGTTTCAAAAGAGTTTGAGTAATTTTTGAGCCTCCTGCTACCCACTTAAGATTATTTAAATATATCATTAAATTAAAAAAATCTAATTGAGGTAATAAAGTGAAATGATACTATCTTCAATTGTGCTAGGAAATTTGAGAATAGAACAACAGTAAACAAACAAACATTTACTGTTGAGTTACTTGTTCCATTTTTTTTTTTTTTTGGTTCATAAAATGATGAGCTGTTTTTTTTTTTTTTTTATCATACTCAGTTAAGAACTGGTGTTTTATCATACACCTGCTAATAAATAACAGCAGTACAAACACCATGATAAAAACAGGTGAAGCATTTGAACAGATACTTATAAAAGAATATGTTTAACATTGTTCGTCATTAGAGAAATGTCAAAATCACATTGAAATGGTATAACAAACTTTCTAGAAAAACTTAAATTTAAAAGATCACCAAAACCAAGTGTTGATAAGATGTGGAACTGGAGCTCTCATAAATTATTGAAGAGAGATATTAATTTTGACAAACACTTTGGAAAATGATTTGTCAGATTCTTATAGAAATAACCCTATATTCATTAGATGAAACAGTAATTCTACTTCTAGATTTTTATTGAATAAAGATGACAACATACATCCGTATAAAGACTTACATGCAAGTTTATACTAGCTGTGTTTATTTTTATTTTAATTTACTTTTCAGTTTAGAGAGAGAATGTGCAAGTGGGGGAGGGGAGTAGAGAGGGATAAAGAAATAGAAACAGAGAGAGAGAGAGAGAGAGAGAGAGAGAGAGAGAGAGAGAGAGAGAGAATGAGC